>NC_084549.2:52277500-52577500 GCF_033978685.3 Nerophis lumbriciformis | reverse complement strand
CCACACCAAACAAGAATGACAAACTTTCGGGAGAACATCCGTACCATAACACAACATAAATACAACAGAACAAATACCCAGAACCAGCACTAACTCTTCCGGGACGCTACAATATACACCCCCCGCTACCCCCTCCCCCCAACCCCTCACGCCTCGCATTTAAATTAGTCCAGTTTCCCGATTGGCCAGATATCTCTGCGGCATGGCATTTAACGATGATGCTCGCCAACCAAAGATATTGGCATACGCGGAGGTGCCAATGAGAACTTTTCCTCAACTTCTAATGAATCAGCAAGCTGTGCGTATACGTCATACATCTGCAGTCAAGAGAGGAGCTTTTTTAACTTGTAACATGCTTTGAAAATGCTGAATACAATTTATATATAGTATATTGCGAGAATCTGTGAATCGATTCTGAATCGGAGTCATATTGAATAATGACTTGTTGTTCACATACCTACCAGACAGATATTGTATTTACAGACCGACGCCAAATAACAGACAGACAGGAAGTGTAAAGATCTGACAGAACAGAGTAACTTAAACAAAGTTATCTGTTCTACTGTGTCTCAAACTCGCTCTTTGATCGAAGTAGAGATCGGAATCACTAATTTGAGATCATTATTTTGAATTTTTCCCTCACCTTTGTGGATCACCAGAAAAAAGATAAATGTATGCAATGATGAATAATAATGATGTGTTATAGTGCCAATGATTGTCACACACACACTGGTTGCGGTGAAATTATCCTCTGCATTTGACCCATCCCCACAGGGGAGCAGTGAGCAGCATCAGTGGCCGCGCCCAGGAATCATTTGGTGACTTAACTCCCAATTCCAACCCTTGATGCTGAGTGCCAAACAGGGAGGTAATGGGTCCCATATTTATAGTTTTTGGTACGCCTTCCGCCCGATTGTAGCTGAGATAGGCTCCAGCGCCCCCCCGCGACCCCAAAGGGAATAAGCGGTAGAAAATGGATGGATGGATGGATGGATGACTCGGCCGGGGTTTGAACTCATGACCTACCGATCTTAGGGCGGGCACTCCAACCACAAGGCCACTGAGCAGGTCCATATGTATCTAAACATTTTAAGATAAAAATGTGAATGCAAATTTGTACTACCCTACCTGGTGTGTGTACACCTGGACTACTTAACAAAGTGGTGTTTGCAGCATGGTCCAAGAGATGCAGAGATGACAGCCGGAAGGCAAAACATAAGTCAAATAATATTTAATCAACAAAAGCAGGCATGTGCAGCTCTTAAGTGCACAAGACACAATACGTCTTTAGAAAAGGACATCCATTCTCAGTAAAGTAGCAAAGGCTAAAAAAAGCAACCATGTACAAAGAACAATGATCTGACACTGACAGACAGCCAGGGCAGGCAACCTGATTGGCAACCAGGGACAGCTGTGGTAGTCAGCACTCAGTGGCAGACAGGGGAAGTGAAAATTACAAAGTAAGAGCATTACACAGGCACTACCATGAGCTAATGCAACAACATTTTGTTCTTATCTGTACTGTAATGTTCAAATTTGAATGACAATAAAGAGGAAGTCTAAGTCTAAAATTAACCACCACACACACGGGAAAAAACAACTCAAATCCAAAACAGTCACCAGAGAATGACAATGTCAATGCAAAGTCAACCTTACCATATGACTACATCTATTACCCAAAAACACACACCAAAAAACATGTGTAAATGTCCTGGCCACCTGTCTATAGAGGCCACTTTTGTTGTTTTCCTTGAGTGGTGGCCATAGACAGCTTTGACTCTATTTGATACTTCTATGCCTAAAAACTCACACTTGCTACTTTCAGTCCTGTTACTCAAATAAGTCATGTTCAGCTTAGTAACCTTGTTCAAAAATACAATAAAGTTGTCTGAGATGAACCCATAGACAATTTGAGTAGTTCAAAAATAAATATTATCAGTTTTAGAGCTGAAAAATGACAAAAGTGTATGGTTTCTTTTGAGACAATTTCGATCAACAATCAAAAGGCATTGATTCAGTGGAATGACAAATAAAATATCAAAATAAAACCATGTCAACAAAAAAATATGTTTATTCTTTAAGTCTCTGAACGTATTCCCAAGTAAATTTGCACATAACGGCTCTTTTAAGTCCGGTTGAGTCGACAACCTCTTTTGTCGACATCAGCAGGCCAGTCCAAGGGGTGTCGAATCAAACAGATTTCACTGGAGTAAACCCGCCTAATTTTCCACCTTGACCTGAGTATTTGTCCACAGCTATGTCTGTGTGTGTGTGTGTGTGTGTGTGTGTGTGTGTGTGTGTGTGTGTGTGTGTGTGTGTGTGTGTGTGTGTGTGACATCAAATTGAACCGATGAGTCAGCCTGAGACACCGGAGAGAACATGAAAGAGCAAAAAAAGGAAGAGGAAGCGCTTGAGAGACACGGTAGAAGCAGATGAAAATGGAGTGGCAAACAGAGAGAGGGACTGAGGCGTAAGGAACAATTTGCAAAGGCTCATTTTTAGGACAGGAAATCAAGAAATAAGCCCAATTAAGGTATATAGTGTTTATGGAGACAAAGTGTAAGTACACAGTTTATAAACTGCACAGTAGTGCGATACTATTATTCAGTTTATTAGCTCATTTGACTTTATGACTGATTTTATCTTGATTTCGTTTATATAAAGGTGACGATTATGTTTAACTGACGACGTGGTACAATCCCAAAGATGTAAACCGGAAGGGACACGGTGCTATCTACCGTGTGCTAAATATAGCTTGTCAGTGTACATCCAGTCAGACTGCAGACTCTGTCTCTGGGTCTAATTCTGAAAAATCAAGTGTGTGTGTATGTGTGTGTGTGTGTGTGTGTGTGTGTGTGTGTGTGTGTGTGTGTGTGTGTGTGTGTGTGTGTGTGTGTGTGTGTACTGTAGATGTGGGTGGTGTGTTTACAATGAGATCAAGAGAATGCTTAGCAGGAGATAAGCCTTTTTCAACCCAAGGATGCCCACTTGGATGCCAGGGGAACAAGAACAACAACATGCAGACAGACAAAAGACAACATGGCCATGAGAGGCACACAGCCTGGAGATGAGAACTCAATGCATTACATTAAAATAAGATTTGGTTTGTCTGTTGATGGCTTTGTAAGCTTGGCTGTTTTTGTTTTTGTTTACAAGCGAGATTGTTCTATTCTCTTATTGGTCAATGGTATGCAGTGTACACAATAAGAGGGCAGACATACTAGTAAGAGAGACAGGGGTGAGAGGAATGGAGTGACAGGAGAGAATCACGTAGAGGTAGGCCTGGGCGACATCAATTTTATCAATAAATTAGAGTTTTTTTGTTGCAGACGTTTTCAAAAATATATGTATTTATTTTTCTCGTTTTGCTCCGGCATACCTTTTGCCCCAAGGACTTTACGCAGCTTACGCCCTGCCCTGCCCCTTACGTCGTTAGCGGAGATTCACACACACCTGGGACAACATGGCTAATGCTAACGCTAACGGGACCGAGACGTTTGTTCCAAAGAAAAGAAAAGTGTTGTCAGTAGTTTGGTTTTGCGGCAACAGGCGTGGAACAAAATGACTGCACGCTGCAAAGTTTATTTGAAAAAACGTAGCAGCACAACAAACTTATCTGAAACTGAAGCGTTCAGTCGAGTGCTGAAAATGCAACTCGAGGCGAACAAGACCGTAACAACAAACAAACTCCTGCAAGTATGATGAGAAAGAAGCACAGTGGCGAACGACCACTAAAGCGGTCACTCTGCACACCGCCAGCTGTGTGAATGAACAAGCCTCCGTTTACTTTATCCACTTTCTGAAATTATAGTCCTCTCAATGTTTTACTTGATTATGTATTTGCATACAATGTGCAAATCTAAATTTCTATTTACAGAAGTGTTTTATTTAGGACATCATTTTTAAATTTGCCCTTTACTAATCTCAAAATTAGAGATGATCATTTATTTGCATGCAATGTACAGTGTCACATTTTTGTCAACAGAAGTGATTCATCCATCCATTTCCTACCACAAGTCCCTTTTGGGGTGGCGGGGGGTGCTGGAGCCTATCTCAGCTGCATTCGGGCGGAAGGCGGGGTACACCCTGGACAAGTCGCCACCTCATCACAGGGCCAACAGAGATAGACAGACAACATTCACACTCACATTCACACATTAGGGCCAATTTAGTGTTGCCAATCAACTTATCCCCAGGTGCATGTTTTTGGAGGTGGGAGGAAGCCGGAGTACCCGGAGGGAAGCTACGCAGTCACGGGGAGAACATGCAAACTCCATACAGAAAGATCCCGAGCCCGGGATTGAACTCAGGACTACTCAGGACCTTCGTATTGTGAGGCACATGCACTAACCCCTGTTCCACCGTGCTGCCCTCAGAAGTGATTCATTCCAGGCAGAATTATTGCTCCCCAAAGAAAGCTCCTAATTTAGTTAGTACAATTTAGAACAAGATTATTCAAATTACAATTTTGTGGTGCATGTCGTGTCATTTTAAACTACTAGTTTTTGATCAAATAAAAGAAAAACATGTTTTGAATGACCTCTGTGAATGTCAATCACTGATTTCTTTAAAAAGTAGAGAAATACATCGTAAATCAAATTTTTTGTGAACAAATATGGGATTTTCTTTTTCGTCCATATCGCCCAGGCCTATGTAGAGGTAGGCCAAAGAGACCGGTGAGAGATACAGGAATGAAGAGAGATACAGACTGAGCGATACGTACAGGGAGGACAGAGACAAGTGAGAGATAAGGAGAGAGAGAGCAGAGAGACAAGTGAGAGATAAGGAGAGAGAGAGCAGAAAGACAAGTGAGAGGTATAGGAAAGGAGAGAGCTGCGGAGTGAGCAATATGGAAAAGCAGGGCAAAGAGAGGAGTGAGAGATACTAAGAGATAGCGAATAGAGAGTTGAGTGAGAGGTATGGTAGAAAAAAAATAAGGAGACTCTACTTCTGTGTTAACTCTGTTTCTTTCATTTCGCCGCAGATAGCACAAAAATGTATACGCGGATTTTGATTAAACTTTCAGAAAATGTCAGACGCGGGATACGGAATAAGTGATTACATGTTGGGGCTGATCCAGATTGCCGTTTAGATTTAGGACATTAGACTACTGCGTTCGCACCTGAGCAAACACTTTGACTTTGGTTAAAACGGTCAGTTACCAACGTTAAAATCACCCTAATGGAAGACAGAAAGAATACATCGGGATAGAAAATATCCGGTGTTATTAATTCCCTCCAAGATTGCCGCGGCCTAAAATGCCTGAATCTGCAGCAGATTTTTTTTTAGAAAGCTGGTTTTTTTTTTTAAATTGAATCAACTTGTGACTTTATGAATTTGTAATCAATGTTTTAAGTGTAACTAAAAAGCCCATGATTTAAAAAAATAAATAAAATTGAAAAACAAATACTTTATTGACGTTTTACACACAGACTTAAAAAATAGACACTATATGGCAGTAAACGTACATATTTAGAGCTCATTGATTGATTGATTGATTGAAACTTGTATTAGTAGATTGCACAGTGAAGTACATATTCCATACAATTGACCACTAAATGGTAACACCCGAATACGTTTTTCAACTTGTTTTAAATTGATACATGATATCAGAGTATATACAATATTCACATTATTTACAATCCGGGGTGTGGGATATGGAGGGGGGGAGGGGGGGTTTAGAATTGGTTGGTATCAACACTTCAGTCATCAACAATTGCATCATCAGAGAAAGTAAGTTTAGGGTTGAAGTTGCCTGGAGGTGTTGTTTTAGTGCGGTTTTGAAGGAGGATAGAGATGCCCTTTCTTTTACACCTGTTGGGAGCGCATTCCACATTGATGTGGCATAGAAAGAGAATGAGTTAAGACCTTTGTTAGATCGGAATCTGGGTTAAACGTGGTTAGTGGAGCTCCCTCTGGTGTTGTGGTTATGGCGGTCATTTACGTTAAGGAAGTAGTTTGACATGTACTTCGGTATCAGGGAGGTGTAGCGGATTTTATAGACTAGGCTCAGTGCAAGTTGTTTTACTCATCCAATTGTTGTACTGTTTCAAATAATTATAACTAATAATAGTGGTAATTAATAATAATTACAGAAAGAAACACCAGGAAAGTAGTTCACTCTCTCGGCTTCCGTCTGCTCCAACGTCTCACTCTTCCTTTGTGCTGACTTCTATAAGCAGTAGTCCATCGTCTGTATATTTAGCTTAAAAAAAAAGGCTGTGAAACCTTATTTGTCCAAAAATAGTCGTCTTCGTTGTCTGTTACCAAGTCTGCCATGATTAGAACACACACTCGTGTTTGATTCCGGAAGTAGGAGCAAACATGTGTTGCCAAAAGTCAGACGAGCGCTGCTATGGAAACGGAAACAATCCGCGGAAGAAATCAGTGAAATCAAATGATTAAAATTATCAAAATACGGTAAATATTGAACATTTTACATATTGTTATGAATGTGTCTGTTACTGCTTGCACTGTGGATATAAAACGTTGCTGGAGGGTTTTGAAGTTGTTTTAGAGGGCTTTGAGGGTTACCACGGTGACACCCATTAGACAAATCTTTCAAGCGTTTTTTTTATCATCGTTAAAAAAAAGACATATAAGCAAAATTCCCCAAAAAAGTGCAGTTCCCCTTTAAGCAGGTTGTTATTCACCATCTAAAAGAGTAATAATAGTTAAAAAATATATATACATATCGACATTATAAAATACATATTTTCTCATTTAGATGACATTTGTCAAGGACTGTACTGAATGATTCATGAAGAAATATCAAAGTAGACCTATGTATCCTTCAACTGGACACCTCTGATCGAGTCTTGAAGCAATGTGCCAACCCCTGGTTGAATAATTCATTGATTGAGACTCAACTGAGCTTTTTTTGATGAGACAAGACAGCCTTACCTGGTTCGGTGCAGTTTTTGTCAATCTCTGAGAACGGCTTGGACTGGTTGTCATAAAAATCTTGGAGAAGGTGACGACTGTCCCACCTAGTCTCCTCCAGCTTTGTGGAAATGGAAACATGGTTTGCTGAAACGGTGACAAAGATAGAAGAAATTGTTGTTAGAATGGTTGAGTAGATTTGTTTTAGACAACAACTAATAATAATAATAACAACAACAACAATGATAATAATAATAGATTAGATTTATATAGCACTTTTCTATTCACTAGAGTATAGACACTCAAAATGCGCACAGAGAAGTGAGAATCCATCATTCATTCACTCCAAATTCACACATTGGTTCAATGAAGCAAAATATGTCGGACCTTTGTCCTGCCCCTTAAAAATAAAAGCACATTTAATACAAAAATGTTAATATAGCTGATTTAATGCTACTCTTTCAAAAATGTTGTGCTGCTTAGTAGGGGTGTCCTTATACCTTGAGTATTGGCCAATACCAATATTGATCTGACATATATATATATATATATATATATATATATATATATATATATATATATATATATATATATATACATACATACATTTATACATACACACATATATACAAACCCCGTTTCCATATGAGTTGGGAAATTGTGTTAGATGTAAATATAAACGAAACACAATGATTTGCAAATCCTTTTCAACCCATATTCAATTGAATGCACTACAAAAACAACATAGTTGATGTTCAAACTCTTAAACTTTTTTTTTTTTTTGCAAAAAATAATTAACTTAGAATTTCATGGCTGCAACACGTGCCAAAGTAGTTGGGAAAGGGCATGTTCACCACTGTGTTACATCACCTTTTCTTTTAACAACACTCAATAAACGATTGGGAACTGAGGAAACTAATTATTGAAGCTTTGAAAGTGGAATTCTTTCCCATTCTTGTTTTATGTAGAGCTTCAGTCGTTCAACAGTCCGGGGGGTCTCGGCTGTCGTATTTTATGCTTCATAATGCGCCATACATTTTCGATGGGAGACAGGTCTGGACTGCAGAGGGTCAGGAAAGTACCCGCACTCTTTTTTTACGAAGCCACGCTGTTTTAACACGTGCTGAATGTGGCTTGGCATTGTCTTGCTGAAATAAGCAGGGGCGTCCATGAAAAAGACGCCGCTTAGATGGCAGCATATGTTGTTCCAAAACCTGTATGTACCTTTCAGCATTAATGGTGCCTTCACAGATGTGTAAGTTACCCATGCCTTGGGCACTAATATCATACCATTACAGATGCTGGATTTTGAACTTTGCGTCGATAACAGTCTGGATGGTTCGCTTCCCCTTTGGTCCGGATGACACGATGTCGAATATTTCCAAAAACAATTTTAAATGTGGACTCGTCAGACCACAGAACACTTTTCTACTTTGCATCAGTCCATCTTAGATGATCTCGGGCCCAGTTGTGGACAAAGGGGTGTACCTCGCCCCATCCTTTCTTGTGAAAGACTGAGCATTTTTTGGGAAGCTGTTTTTATACCCAATCATGGCACCCACCTGTTCCCAATTAGCCTGCACACCTATGGGATGTTCCAAATAAGTGTTTGATGAGCATTCCTCAACTTTATCACTATTTATTGCCACCTTTCCCAACTTCTTTGCTGGCATCAAATTCTAAAGTTAATGATTATTTGCAAAAAAAATAAATGTTTATCAGTTTGAACATCAAATATGTTGTCTTTGTAGCATATTCAACTGAATATGGGTTGAAAATGATTTGCAAATCATTGTATTCCGTTGGGGCAGCACGGTGGAAGAGGGGTTAGTGCGTCTGCCTCACAATACGAAGGTCCTGAGTAGTCTTGGGTTCAATCCCGGGCTCGGGATCTTTCTGTGTGGAGTTTGCATGTTCTCCCTGTGACTGCGTGGGTTCCCTCCGGGTACTCCGGCTTCCTCCCACCTCCAAAGACATGCACCTGGGGATAGGTAGATTGGCAACACTAAATTGGCCCTAGTGTGTGAATGTGAGTGTGAATGTTGTCTGTCTATCTGTGTTGGCTCTGCGATGAGGTGGCGACTTGTCCAGGGTGTACCCCGCCTTCCGCCTGATTGTAGCTGAGATAGGCTCCAGCACCCCCCGCGACCCCAAAGGGAATAAGCGGTAGAAAATGGATGGATGGATGTATTCCGTTTATATTTACATCTAACACAATTTCCCAACTCATATGGAAACGGGGTTTGTACATACATATATATATATATATATATATATATATATATATATATATATATATATATATATATATATATATATATTTATATATATATATATATATACATACTGTATATATATATATATATATATATATATATATATATATACATATATAAATATATATATATACATATATATACATATATAAATATACATATATATGCATATATCTATATATATCTATATCTATATATATATATATATATATATATATATATATATATATATATATATATATATATATATATATATATATATATATATATGTATTTATGTAAATATGATCTGACAAAAACTGATCTTTTTTGAAAACATTCCTTTCATGTACAGTATGTAGAAATCTGATGGGTGTAATGTAGAATTAGTAGTAGCAGTACAATAATATTCCAACAATATTTCTAACCTTTCCTTCTCGCCACGGAACAAAGATTCCATGCCCGTCGCTTCGCCACATTCCTGCAGGAGGCATGAGGCGCTCTGCAACACCAATCATTCCAGTTCACTCATCTAGGTCACTGTATTCTCCAGCCCCACGCTTCCCATCCATCTCCTTGCCCGCCATGCAACAGGCACCGGCGTAGGCACACGGCTTCCATAAATAACACCACTCTACGCTACAGTATGTTTACAGAATAGACAAACATGAGACATTTTGCAAACAGTACAGAGAACAAAATGTTTTTCTGCAAGTGCAGCTAGAAAATGTAACGTCCACTATTTTCAAGTTGTTCTGCCTAGAGGGTTAATGGTTCCAACCCCACTTCTTCCAGTCCAGTCACTGCTGTTATGTCCTTGGGAAAGACACTTCACCCATCTTGCTTCCAGTGCCACCCACATACAGTATGTACGTTCAGCTTCACTGACCAGGATGCTGACCTCAAGTCTCCGGGCGCCATGTGACAAATAAAGCCTGTTGTATCCCTTTTAATGTACAGTATATGTGCTTACAGTACATACTGTACAATAACTATTCTATTACCCTTTCAATTTAAAGACATTAGTATTTTGAGACAATTAAACCATCAAATTATTGTCATAATCAATTGCGTAAATATGGTACATCAACTCAAGTTAGGGGTGATTGTATTCCTAATTCGATTTTTCTGTACACAACCCTCGGGTATAACGTCACACATCAAAAAACAAATCAAGTCCAGATTTTAGCTAGCAGAAGTCATACCAAGCAATAATGCCAAGAAGAAACCAGAGGGAAAATCCTCCGTCCGTACGTACATCTTTCCATCACTCCATTTTCTTCTTATTCAAGGTCAGGTCGCAGGGACTGCGGCGAAGCCCATATTTCTCCCTCCCTGATTACTTTGTCCGGCTCCTCCTTGGGGATCCCAAGGAGTTCCCAGACTAGCTAAAAGTCATAGTCTCGCGAAAGTGTCCTGTGTCTTACTTGAGGCCATCTCATCGGCTTACTGGTCGGCTGTTCCATTAAAATCTCCCCAGGGAAGGCGCCCAGGGGGCATCCTGACAAGATACCCAAGCCACATCATTTGTTTTTTCTCCGAGTTCCTCCCGAATGACAGAGCTTCTTACCCCATCTCACTGTTGGGTTTGGGTTAGAAGGTACTCTGCGTTTTTTTCCCCTGACCCCTAACTGGAGTCGGTTTATTGTTCCTGCGAAGTCCGAATCTAGCTCATTTAGGCTCTGGAGGGGTCCAGAAAGTTCCCAAAGAAACCAAAGAGAGCGAGACGTTTGTTCCAAAGAAAATAATAGTGTTGTCAGTGGTTTAGATTTGCGGCAAAGGCAAAGGTTGATTTAATAAATAAAAAAAGTTATTAAAAAACGATACCCATAATAAAAAAAACGATACCGATAATTTCCGATATTACATTTTAAAGCATTTATCGGCCGATAATATCGGCAAGCCGATATTATCGGACATCCCCACTTGCATCCCATCTCATAAGCTTGACAACACATTGTGTCCAATATTTTCACAAAGATAAAACAAGTCATATTTTTGGTTCATTTAGTAGTTAAAACAAATTTACATTATTGCAATCAGTTGATAAAACATTGTCCTTTACAATTATATAAGCTTTTTACAAAAATCTACTACTCTGCTTGCATGTCAGCAGACTGGGGTAGATCCTGCTGAAATCCTATGTGTTGCATGAATAGAGAATTGTTTTGAATCGGAAAAATATCGTTTTTGAATCGAGAATCGTGTTGAATCGAAAAAAATCGATTTATAATCGAACCGTGACCCCAAGAATCGAATCGTGGGACACCCAAAGATTCGCAGCCCTACTATTTACTGTCTCTGATTTAGGCTTTTAAATTTAGCCTGATATATTTTTAGACATGTGCTCTCTCACAACAAAGATGACTATTTAATTCAGAAACATTTATTCATACTGTAACTGTGCTGCTCATTGGGCTGTTACAAAATTATAATAACTATTAAACTTTTGTGCATTTAAAAGCCATGAGAAGCCAAGAATCAATTTATATGTGAACAAAGAACGGTCAAAATAGCAACAAATAAAACAACACCGAAGCAATCTAATTTCCTAAAAAATAAATATATTTTAAATGATAGTTGAATATTTTTTCGCACAACTTTGTCTCTCTGTTAAGGTTGCCAATTCCCTGGAAAAAAAATAAAAAAATAAAGGACACCGATTATTTTTGCCTTTTTTTGTGTGAAATACGTTTTACAGTATGATATCAATAATATCAGCAAAGGTGGCAAATGGATTCGTCTTGTTTGTTTAAGACGTTTCAGAAGAGTCCAGTTACATCGATTCATGCTTCATGGGTTATAAGATCTGATGACTGACAAGCTACACACACATATCGCTATACTATTTGACTCCAACCAGAATTTCGAAAAAATGTGCAGGTTTTGAAATAATACAAACATTTGGTAAACAAATTGTGCAATAATCACTTTTTTGTGCAAAATAACAAAATTAACTGAATACAATGAATATCTTTCTTAAATAAAAGTATGTCCTGTTTAACTTAACAGAATGAAAATAACCATCTCTCTTTACATACATCTGTACTGCTTAACTTTAAAAAGTTCTCATCACTATGAGAACAAGTTTGACAAAAATAGATATTTTTCTTTTATTATATGACTGGCAACATTTTGTTTGTTCTTTTTTTTTTTTTTTCTTTTTTTTTTTTTTTTTTTTTTACAAAACACATTCACTTCAGCAGTGTGGTCAGTGTCTTTATGCTATTTTATGGTTATTAAGTGAAGTATAATGTCAGAATTAAACACTTTATTGGTGCAATTTTTGTTTTTTGACCTGTATTGTAGCTATCATAAAGTTGAACACATTATGTTTATGTTTAACAACTTAGATAAACAACTGGTGTTTTGAGAAAAAGACAACAAGAGAGCAGAGTTGCTACGTTGACGAGTAGCTAAGCTAGCATGTAACTTTCAGATGTGATAGCCATGGTAGCTTTTCCGACGCACAAAAATAATCTCCGAACTTTCCCAATGTCTTCTTTTTAATTTTTTTTAACAGAAAAAACGTTATTGAGCAAAAATGTCACATTGGAGTCCTGACTGCCAGAAACTCGGCACTAAACTCTAGCGAGATAGCTGCCGCTGAACTAAGGCAACGTGACTAACACGGAAGGCAAAGCTAATTCCCAGATGGCAGAAAAGTCGATCTGCAATGAGTTTGACGGATGAGCGATCAGGCACTCTTGCATCGATTAGCTTAGCCTGTTGAAGACTGTTGCGAAGCTGTTGTCCTTCGATGGGAGTATTTTGATATTTTACGGTCATTATTTATTCTCATGGTAATAAAAAAATACGGGACAAAGCGCGTTCCTTGACAGTTCAAAACAGAACGCCTACTTTTGTTTGTAAATATGGGACAATTACGTTTTTCAGGGACAGTTGGCAACTAGAGATGTCTGATAATGGCTTTTTTGCCGATATCCGATATTGTCCAACTCTTAATTACCGATTCCGATATCAACCGATACCGATATATACAGTCGTGGAATTAACACATTATTATGCCTAATTTTGTTGTGATGCCCCGCTGGATGCATTAAACAATGTAACAAGGTTTTCCAAAATAAATCAACTCAAGTTATGGGGAAAAAAATGCCAACATGGCACTGCCATATTTATTATTGAAGTCACAAAGTGCATTATTTTTTTTAACATGCCTCAAAACAGCAGCTTGGAATTTGGGACATGCTCTCCCTGACAGAGCATGAAGAGGTTGAGGTGGGCGGGGTTGGGGGGGGCCGGGGTTGAGTTGGGGGGGGGGGGGGGGGTGGCGGGGGGGGGGGGGTGTATATTGTAGCGTCCCGCAAGAGTTAGTGCTGCAAGGGGTTCTGAGTATTTGTTCTGTTGTGTTTATGTTGTGTTACGGTGCAAATGTTCTCCCGAAATGTGTTTGTCATTCTTGTTTGGTGTGGGTTCACAGTGTGGCGCATATTTGTAACAGTGTTAAAGTTGTTTATACGGCCACCCTCAGTGTGACCTGTATGGCTGTTGATCAAGTATGCAAAGGCATTCACTTGTGTGTGTGAAAAGCCATAGATATTGTGTGTTCATTTTAGAATTGATTTTAAAACCTTGCGGTTTGTTTTTAAAGCTTTACATGGACTGGCACCTCAGTATATCTCGGACCTCATCCAAACTTACAATCCTGCGCGCGCTCTGAGGTCCGAGAGCCAGCTCCAGCTCGTGGTGTCCAAGACGAGACTTAAAACCAGGGGAGACAGGGCCTTCTCTGTGATCGGCCCTAAGCTCTGGAACACTCTGCCCCTCCATATTCGAACTGCTCCCACAGTGGAGTGTTTTAAGTCTCGTCTTAAGACCCACTTTTATTCTCTGGCTTTTAACATTACGTGAGTTGTGTGGTCCTCTGTTGTCCTCTGTGTTTTTAAAATTTTGATTTCTATTTACTGTTTTAATTGGTTTTACCCTTTGAAATTGTTTTTAATCATATTTATTTTATATTGTTTTTAATTGTGTTTAATATTGTTGTGCAGCACTTTGGAAACATTTTGTTGTTTAAATGTGCTATATAAATAAAGTGGATTGGATTGGATTGGATTTGATTGGGCCGGCACGTAAAGGCAGTGTTTTCTGGGTGGAAATCGGGAGAAATTCGGGAGAATGGTTGCCCCGGGAGATTTTCAGGAGGGGCACTGAAATTCGGGAGTCTCCCGGGAAAATCGGGAGTGTTGGCAAGTATGACTGGGAGACGCAACTGCTCTGTACTTCTCCCTACGTCCGTGTACCACTCCGTACAGCGGCGTTTTAAAAAGTCATAAATTTTACTTTTTGAAACCGATACCGATAATTTCCGATACTACATTTTAAAGCATTTATCGACCAATAACATCGGTAGTCCGATATTATCGGACATCTCTATTGGCAACCCTACTCTCTGTTGTGAGCTGGCTAGCTAACAAGCTAACAATCTTACTGAGGTGTGGTGCTCATCCTCCAGATGTGCAACAAGCCTCCGCTTTAAATGTTCCCACATCATAGATATACTGCCATGAAAAGTTAGGTCCGCTTTGACATGTTGGGTGAAATGTTTCCATACTTTTGACGTTGTTTTTTTCTCTCGCTGCTGAAGGTCACCGGTCACAATAAATCAGGCACTTCTGAAAAAACACGAGCGATGACGTCACTGAATATTATCCTCATTTGTTGATGACAATATTTTTGAATATTTTTATGTCGAATCGTTGCATCCCTAATTGACAAAATAAAAACTGTCATGATCCATGGTCCGGATCATGTTTTTGTTATGTTTTGGATTCCCTTAGTTCCTGTTTTGTGCACTCCTCGGTTTATTTTGGTCACCATGGGGATTAATTGGGTTCACCTGCCTCTGGTTAGTGGTCCCACGCTCAGCTGCTGTCAACCACTAATCAGAGAGCTATTTATTCACCTTGCTTGCCATGCTCAGGCTGGCGTCATTATTTGCTTCATGCAACCTGTCAACGTAAGTTTTGCTTGTCTCCTAGCCAATGCTAAGTGGTAGCCTTGTCTACGTAAGTTTTGCTTGTTTCTAGTCCATGCTATGTGTTAGCTTAGTTTCGAGTGCGATCAGCACATTATTCATTTTGCTTGTTTTCTGTTTTTGGTAATTCACGTTATTTTTGAGAATAAATCATGTTCTTACCTGCACGCTTTGTCCGGAGTGGTCCGTCTGCATTTCGGGAGAACCCCGTCACGACAAAAACATGTGCGACAATTCACACAATCTTACCAATGAAAGATGATTCCCAACCGTATGCAAGAAAATGTGCCTGCATTCTTGTTGTCTTGCCGTCTAAAAGAGTTTTATACCCTGCTGACAATATATTGATTTTACAGTAAAAAAACAAAAAACTGGCACCTCAGGCAAAATTATTTTACTGCAAAAATACCTGTGGTACAGACATTTTTAAATGTATAATAATTTGGTGTAATAACCACTGCAGAAAGACTATACCTGTAGCTTAGGCTTGCCCTAGGGATGCAGATAAAAGGGGCATAGTAGTGTGGATATATAAACACCTATTATAAATGGGGGACATGAGAGGGATGACATCACCCAACGGGGGCCTGGCTTATATTACTACAGCGCATCAGTATATAAGCCGCACACACTAAATCTTAGAAGAAAAATTGTTTTTCCATATATTAGCCGCACAGAACTAAGTCGCAGATATATTTGTTGTGAAATTAGTTATTTACACAGAAAGATTTCGTAAATGTTTACTTACATACCTTAATTGTTTCCAAACGGTGCCTGTCACACGGCAGTAAAACGGCTGATTAAACAAAACAGAAGTCATCATCATGGACCCACTAACTGCGAAAGCTAGCTCTCTAATCAGCTAACAAAACTCAATAACTCCACGCTGATATTTTGGTTAATTTACTGAGGAATTTGTGAAACTGAAACAATACAAAAATAATGCCATTGTAAGTTAATAAAATTAACAAAGACGCTCGTAAACGTGTTGACGCATATTAGCTAATGCTAACAACGCTAGCTTCATTACATTATGATTGCACATAGAACAATGGATGAAAACACTTCTACAGACATCACACATGGGACGGTTTAGTAAGTATGACTAGTTTTAGAAATACTGTAAATCTTAGAAACGTTGGTTAGAGTGATTAATGAACAATCCATATGAGTAAAAACGCTAGGGACGACGACAAACCCCGTTTCCATATGAGTTGGGAAATTGTGCTAGATGTAAATATAAACGGAATACAATGATTTGCAAATCATTTTCAACCCATATTCAGTTGAATATGCTACAAAGACAACATATTTGATGGTCAAACTCATAAACATTTTTTTTTTTGCAAATAATCATTGACTTTAGAATTTGATGCCAGCAACACGTGACAAAGAAGTTGGAAAAGGTGGCAATAAATACTGATAAAGTTGAGGAATGCTCATCAAACACTTATTTGGAACATCCCACAGGTGTGCAGGCTAATTGGGAACAGGTGGGTGCCATGATTGGGTGTAAAAGTAGATTCCATGAAATGCTCAGTCATTCACAAACAAGGATGGGGCGAGGGTCACCACTTTATCAACAAATGCGTGAGCAAATTGTTGAACAGTTTAAGAAAAACCTTTCTCAACCAGCTATTGCAAGGAATTTAGGGATTTCACCATCTACGCTACGTAATATCATCAAAGGGTTCAAGAATCTGGAGAAATCACTGCACGTAAGCAGCTAAGCCCGTGACATTCGATCCCTCAGGCTGTACTGCATCAACAAGCGACATCAGTGTGTAAAGGATATCACCACATGGGCTCAGGAACACTTCAGAAACCCACTATCAGTAACTACAGTTGGTTGCTACACCTGTAAGTGCAAGTTAAAACTCTCCGATGCAAGGTGAAAACCGTTTATCAACAACACCCAGAAACGCTCATCTAAGATAGACTGATACAAAGTGGAAAAGTGTTCTGTGGTCTGACGAGTCCACATTTCAAATTGTTTTTGGAAACTGTGGACGTCGTGTCCTCAGGACCAAAGAGGAAAAGAACCATCCTGATTGTTGCGCAAAGTTGAAAAGGGTCACGGTTCGGTTCATTTTCGGTACAGTAAGAAAACAACAAAATATTAATTGTTTGGTTATTTATTTACCAAATTTGTAAACAATGGCATAACATACATACACACACAGGGTCCATTGCCAGGGTTGATGTGGTCAACATATATAAAATAAAAACTAAATAAGATAAGGCTCAGAATGGTTTCTTAACAAAACCTTTCTACATATAAAGTGCTTTTTTTGATTGATTGATTGAGACTTTTATTGGTAGATTGCACAGTACAGTACATATTCCGTACAATTGACTACTAAATGGTAACACCCCAATACGTTTTTCAACTTGTTTAAGTCGGGGTCCACGTTAATCAACATTAAACTGCCTCAAGTTGTTGCTCAGATTAAATAAAATGACAAAACATTTCTTCTATATATAAAAAGTGCAACATTAAACAGTTTCAAGTCAACTCAGCCTCAGTTTTCTTTCCCCCCCAGCCTGGCTAACTTAGCAGTAAGAGGATATATGGGCTCATTGTTCTTCCACCATAGAAGTGGGTTAAAATCTAGTTTTTAATGCAATATGGACCTATATCTGCTACTATAAAAACATTTGTTATTGCTTTAGCCCTGCCTGACTCGCGGAGGAGAGGCTGCTTGAATGCGGTGGTGACGCTTCAAATGGGTTAGCATGTGTTATGAGAGCAGTGTATGTGTGTGTGTGGCCCTTTAATATGTGACAGCATGTGAGGTGAGTGTGTGGGCGAGCGAGGTGAGGGAGCGGTAGCTGAGTGCGGGGAGTGGCTAGTGTTTTGTTGGATTGGCTGTGTGCAAGACCTCAATAAAGCCACGATTTGCAACTAATTGCCGGACTCGTCATTTACCCTGGAGTCCGGGGCTGTGGAGACCCACTGCCGGGTAGAGTGAAGAGTGTTGCCCCCGAGTGTCATGTCTGTGTGATCATGTTTTGTTTCAGTCATGTTCGGTTTTGTTTTTGGACTTTTTGTGCACTTTTGTTTGTTTTGTCACCATAGCAACCATTAATTTTCACCTGTCACGTCACGCACCTGTTTCACGTTTTGAGTCACGCACCTGTTTTCACTAATCATGTCACTATTATTTAAGCTTCGAGTTGCCAGGCTGTCTGTCTGGCAACATCACACTCTCCACACACCCTTATGACCCTTGCTGCTCCTTTTCATGCAGTTTTCTCGCCCAAGTAAGTTTTCTTTAATCATGCCATAGTTTGCAAGTTTTGTTTCATTGTTCATAGTTTCTGCCTTTGTGCAAGTTTTGTGTTTATAGTCAAGTTTTGTACTTCCGCCCTTGTGCGCGCCTTTTGTTTATTCTTTTTTTTTGAGTGTTAAAATTAAATATGTATTCACCTGCACGTCATGTCTGGTCCAAATCATTTGCACCTCGGGAGAACAAACCACGCCATAGTCCCAGTCATGACACCGAGAATACATCGGCCCTGGAGGAGTCTCTCCCCTGCGCTCCTCGACTACTGTCTGGGAGCCGGAAGCAGGAAAGGTGCAACACATGTTTGACATGTTGTCAGAAGCAGCTGCTGAACAATGTCGGCAAACCTCCGTCCTCCATTGTTGCATCGCGCAGCCAAAGTGTTCCCAAACGGGAGATCTTAACGAGGCAGGAGGGTCTTCCAGCTCTGGCTTTTACATGTTGTCCTAGCCCGGTCGCTGCTAGCATGTGTACTCGTTCGGTACACCTCCGAACTGAACCGAAACCCCCGTACCAAAACGGTATGTAGTGGAATTTCTGACTTTTGAACTATATTTCGTGTCTGTCAAGAATGTCTGCTTGTTTCATTATTTTCTATTTTAAACCATTGGATGACCAGATGTAGGTAAAAGACGAATATGGAGTCGCTCTGACCATTCTCCAAAATGTTTTGATTGTCTATCATGACTAAGGGATTCAAGGATGTTGCAGAACAAACAGGTCGAAAACAACAGGACCTTGACGCATGAAGGAAACAGATAAAATGGCCAAGAGACAAGGGTTATGTGTGATTGCTTGATTCTTGTGTCCTCTGGAGGACGTTTGTCTGTCTGCACGGGCAACTCAATCCAACTTTGTACTTTTTGACTATGGGTAAATAAACCTTTTGTACTAAACTCACTTTTGTTGCTGTTTAAGCTTCGGACAATCCACTACAGGTTCAATACAAATACACATACCGTTACACCCCTAGTACCAACCCATCCAAAAAACTTGTCTTTCCTTCAATGTACCCTCAACAAACTCAATCAAGACCTTAGAACCATCATGTGAAGATGGCTATGTCAGTATTTGTGAACATCACAATTTACGTAGAAATAATGCCAAACTCAGTTGACTAAAAACCACGGTGGATTAAATGTGTATGTAATTTGATGGATTCCCCTTCTGCTGTAAAATAAAATTGAGTGAAGCGAAATGTTCTGCAGCAGCAAGTACTACTAGATCTAGGCCAGCTGTGCAGGGGAGTCAGAGGAGTGTGTACAGAAAAATAAAAAATGCTTTTGGGAATCTTTAATATCAGGGGATTAGGAGCTTCACTTATTTTTTCCCCAATCCTTGTTTGATATATTTCTTCCCCTGACTGTGTTCAGCACCAGCGTCCTACAGTATATCGGCCAGGGTCCTACAGTATTTCTATGGGTCCAAGTCGACCCCATAACGTCAGAGAACGCAAACGCCAATCGCTCCTCAATGTCATCACTAATTAGCTACTTCATCTTCATTAGTGCCCTTTGGCAGGTGTCTTCATGCATGGAAGAATGTGTGTATGCAAGTTTGTTCACGTCTGATTCCTCGCATACTGTGTGTGTTACAGAAGGACGTCCTACAGTGCACGTGGAAAGACAAAGCATGTTCATTATATGTTGAGTATGTGCGGTAAACGTGTAACTGTGTGTACACTCGTCCCAGGAGAGGAGAGAATGAGGCCATGTATGGACGTGATAAAACATGCAACATGTGATAAAGCATCTGCTTAAGAATGATCATGTCCTGATTACATATACAATGGTATGTCCGGATTGTACGCCCCACTTTTTGTGGGGCGTACAATGAAAACGGATGAAGCGCTGGCTGTCAAAGTCGGGAGGGTGGACCGCTCGCCTGTGCATCGGTTGGGGACGTGTCTGCGCTGCTGACCTGTCTCCGCTAGGGATGGTCTCCTGCTGGCCCCACTATGGACTAGACCAGAGGTAGGGAACCTATGGCTCTCGAGCCAGATGTGGCTCTTTTGATGACTGCATATGGCTCTCAGATAAATCTTAGCTGACATTGCTTAACACGATAAGTAATGAATAATTCCGCTGGTAATCACAGTGTTAAAAATAACGTTCAAAATATAAAACATTCTCATGCATTTTAATCCATCCATCCGTTTTCTACCGCACCTGTTCAAGAAGTCGCATTAATGGTATTTATTTATTATTGGTTAGCTTCAGAATAACAATGTTATTAAAAAGAATAAGAGACTTATTGTTATGATCCGCTGCCCGGATCATATTTCTGTTTGGGTTTTCGGGTCACGTGTGTTTTCTGTTAGTCTTGGACTCATTTTGTTCCTGTCTGTGCACCTTTGAGTTGGTTACCATAGTTACATATTAATTCCACCTGCCGCTTGTGTTACTGACGCGCACTTGTTGTAATCACTGACATTATTTAAGCCTGCCTTTTCCAGTCAGTCAGCCTGGTTTCTTCGATCTCAAGTAAAATAAGTTTATATAAAATAAAGCTTTGAGAAAGAAAGAAGAAAGAGCACGTGAGGGAGAGAGTGACAAAGTACTCTTCCAGAACTTTATAGCGTTTTGGGATTGAAAAAAGAGGTCCTGTCTCCTGGGAGGGGGAGACAGAAGAAGATTGGTAAATTGTAAATAAAATAAATTGTAAATAAAAACAGAATACAATGATTTGCAAATCCTTTTCAACTTATATTCAATTGAAAAGACTGCAAAGACAAGATATTTAATGTTCAAACTGAGAAACTTGTTTTTTTTTTTGCAAATAATCATTAACTTAGAATTTAATGGCAGCAACACGTTGCAAAGCAGTTGGCACAGGGGCATTTTACCACTGTGTTACATGGCCTTTCCTTTTAACAACACTTACTTTTGGGAACTGAGGAGACCAATTTTTGAAGCTTGTCAGGTGGAATTATTTCCCATTCTTGCTTGATGTACAGCTTAAGTTGTTCAACAGTCCGGGGTCTCCGTTGTGGTATTTTAGGCTTCATATTGTGCCACACATTTTTAATTAGAGACAGGTCTGGACTACAGGCAGGCCAGTCTAGTACCCGCACTCTTTTACTACGAATCCACGCTGTTGTAACACGTGGCTTGGCATTGTCTTGCTGAAATAAGCAGGGGCGTCCATGATAACGTTGCTTGGATGGCAACATATGTTGCTCCAAAACCTGTGTGTACCTTTCAGCAATAATGGTGCCTTCACAGATGTGTAAGTTACACATGCCTTGGCACTAATGCACCCCTATACCATCACAGATGCTGGCTTTTGAACTTGGCACCTAGAACAATCCGGATGGTTCTTTTCCTCTTTGGTCCGGATGACAGGATGTCCACAGTTTCCAAAAACAATTTGAAATGTGGACTCGTCAGACCACAGAACACTTTTCCACTTTTCATCAGTTCATCTTAGATGAGCTCGGGCCCAGCGAAGCCGGCGGCGTTTCTGGGTGTTGTTGATAAATGGCTTTCGCTTTGCATAGTAGAGTTTTAACTTGCACTAACAGATGTAGCGACGAACTGTAGTTACTGACAGTGGTTTTCTGAAGTGTTCCCGAGCCCATGTGGTGATATCCTTTACACACTGATGTCGCTTTTTGATGCTGTATCGCCTGAGGGATCGAGGGTCACGGAGTTAGCCGCTTACGTGCAGTGATTTCTCCAGATTCTCTGAATCTTTTGATGATATTACGGACCGTAGATGGTGAAATCCCTAAATTCTTTGCAATAGCTGGTTGAGAAATGTTGTTCTTAAACTCTTCGACAATTTACTCACGCATTTGTTCACAAAGTGGTGACCCTCGCCCCATCCTTTTTTGTTAATGACTGAGCATTTCATGGAAGCTGCTTTTATACCCAATCATGACACCCACCTGTTCCCGATTAGCCTGTTCACCCGTGGGATGTTCCAAATAAGTGTTTGATGAGCATTCCTCAACTTTCTCAGTCTTTTTTGCCACTTGTGCTAGTTTTTTTTTTAAAACATGCTGCAGGCATCAAATTCCAAATGAGTTAATAATTGCAAAAAATAAAATTTTCCTGTTTGAACGTTAAGTATCTTGTCTTTACAGTGTATTCAATTGAATATAGGTTGAAAAAGATTAGCAAATCATTATATTCTGTTTTTATTTACGATTTAAACAATGTGCCAACTTCACTGGTTTTGGGTTTTGTACAAACTATCTGATTGTGAATCGGAATGTTTTGGTTAGGCATTGGATGCGGCAGTTAACAACACCCATCATCCAATAAACCCATTTGAATTGTAACCTTTTGACCAAAATACAAATACAACATAAATTAGTGATCAACCAACATCACAGCAGTCTTTGTTCTATTCACAGCGAAGGAGGCAGTTTGGAGATTAGCTCCAAGAATGCGTAAAGGGTCATAAAAGCGTTGTATCTTAGGACAAATAACAGACCAATACAGCACACACAAACTCTTAGTCTCAAATTGTGGTTTTAGACAAGACTCAAATATTCATTTTGCCATTACAGTAGCTTAACTACATCAAAGTTTGTTTTTTTAACCTCTTACAAACTTAATTCCAAGTTATCGCTACGTGATCAATAAAACTGTGATACAAACAGAACAGATCAGTTCAATTGGTTTTACCATTCTGTAACTTCATCATTCAGGTCTAAATTTGGAAAACATGTCTTACGACAACTGCAATATGAATATTTCTTGGACTAATACAGTAACTGGTTGTGAGTTCAAACCCCGGCCGAGTCATACCAAAGACTATAAAAATGGGACCCACTACCTCCCTGCTTGGCACTCAGCATCAAGGGTTGGAATTGGGGGTTAAATCAATGAATCCCGGGCGCGGCACCGCTGCTGCCCACTGCTCCCCTCACCTCCCAGGGGGTGATCAAGGGGATGGGTCAAATGCAGAGGACAAATTTCACCACACCTAGTGTGTATGTGACAATCATTGGTACTTTAACTTTAACTTTAACTGTCAATGAGTCACTGTTACATTATAAACCTACTGAACAGGCATATACCAAATTATTAATGTATTAGCTATCAAATTCATTTTTTAGTTAGTCTTATTAGTCATTGTAATTCAGTCTTAAGTTGTCGTTGTTTCTTTTATCTACCTCATTGCTGTAGACTGATTATTGAAGGGGAATTGCACTTTTTAATTTTTATTTTGCCTATCGTTCAAAAATTAATAATGACAGACACGAAGACGGTGTATTATTTTTATGCAATCTAACTCGTAAATAATCGTTAAAAAAAATCAGCTTACAATTGAGCCTATAGGAAGTTCTCTATGCCGCCCATAAATCCCTCTAAAAAAAACATCTAAAAAGCACCAACAATACTCCAATTACATTTTGTGACTTGAATATTAACCAAGCATTAGTAATATTGTTTTTGTAAGCACTGACGCAAACAAACTATTTATAGCGGCACCGCGATCAGAGGGAGCTAACGAGCTTGTGTGACTATGTCAACATCACCGGCAGGTGAGCTGCTTTCTTAACTCGTAGCTTGTGAAAGCTTATTTCAAATCATAAATAATGACTCTCATCTTAAAAGTAGAAGGATAAGGACATAATCCAACAAGTTGGTCAACTGTCAACCAATTAAGACCCAGAAATGGCGAGAAAGACAAAAAAAGTTTTCCCCCCCTTTTTTCTTCGCAAAGAACTATGAGTCATTCTTCATCTAAATAGGAATATATGAACAACCGAGCAGTCTGCATCCGAATGACAGCAGACATTGTACAGTAAGTGATGTTTAATTATGTTTGTTGGCTCTCATGAAGTCTGCAGTGAGTAATAATCAGTGATGTTGTCGAAGGAAAAAACAAACATTGTGATGCGTTTTTTAAATTATTTCGCCACCATATGCTTAAAATGAGCAAAGTAAGTAAAATGTCATTATACATGTGCCTGTCACTTCATGACAGATATACTTACAACATATATATATACAACCTTGATGGAGGTGTTTAGACGTTTTTTAAAGCGCTTTATAGGCAAAATAGAGCGACTCCCATGAGCTCCATTGTAAACAGACTTTTGATCGCATTTTTTTACTATTTACAATGCATTAAAAACAAATGTGTGCCTGTTTTACATAAGGGTTGTGAATGATGTGCAAAATTCCAAACAATTGCAGTTTCCCTTAAGTGACTAAAGTAACATTTTTATTTTCTATTTTCGATTAACAAAGTAGTCTTGCTATAGATCTGTCTGTCAGTGTTTGTCAGCACCTTTTTTGTGATTGTTGCAACCTAAGATGTCTGAATTTTAGGCAGCTTTTTCAGAAAGTTGCAGCAAAAGGTGCATTTAAAATTTTTTTATTTATATTGAAACAATTTGTGATTTTATAAATTTTTTACCAATATTTTTTGAGTCTGTCTTCAAACTAGTCGTTTGTGGAGGCATTCCTAGATTGCGATTGAAACCAAAGTATTTATCTTTTTAAAAATGTACACTTTTTAAATATATATATATATATATATATATATATATATATATATATATATATATATATATATATATATATATATATATATTTCCTGACACAGTTGAAAATAAACTTTAAAAATTGTATATTACGCCGGTCATATCACATCTGCACATTCGCCGACAGATCAGACTCACTGCATAAAAATAAAGCTGCTTCTGGCAGAATTTAAGTCACTTTGTGTTGTGTGTATGCTAAGATTATATAAAAAATAATACTTATTCCTACCTGTTTTTGTGTTTCCTCATTGCCTTTAGCAGAGGGGGGGAGTTCATGTCCTCCCCTTCGCTCAATGTCTAAAAAAGGACATCCAGCTCGCCTTGTGGGCTACAAGATGACGTCATCTTGTAGCAATTACTAAACCAGGCGAAAAGAGGCATCCGAAACTTTATGCAAGCTCACGCCTAAATGCATGAAGTTTCTGATTTGCTACATTGACATTGTATAACACGTCTGTCCAACTTTGTAACAACATGCAAAAGTCAGAAAAGACTGATTTCCCTTTCACCTCAAAAAGCCCCGGATTTCAAACTAAAATTGAAAGACAAATGCTGTATTGATGGTTACTCGTTTTATACCACAGAAAATAAAAAGTAGACACTGAATGACAGTAAAAAGCAAATACTCTGAGCTCATGGTCAAATTACTGTACTACTTAAGTTAATTACAATTAATAATAGTAATAATTAAGAATATTAGAAAATATCCCGAAACAAACGTTTCCACATCATTTAACGTAATGCGTCATGAGCTTAATTTAAAGAGGAACTGCACTATTTTTTAGAATTTTGCCTATTTTTATGAAATACATGATTGATTCTTACAGGGGAGCCAATTGTTGGTCATCTATTCCGCCCATAAAACCCAACAAAAAAACATCAAAAAAGCCAAAACAATACCCAATTTACCTTTTGTGACTTCAATATTAACCAAGTATTAGTGATATTGTTATTATAAGCACTAACGCAAACACATGACTTATAGCGGCGCCGTTGTCACTCGCGCGTGTGCCCATGTTTACATCATCGAGTGGTCTGCTGTTTCCTCGCTTCCCTTCTCGTGGAAGTTTATAGTAGATTATAAATAATGCCTCTCACCTGGATAGTAGGACAATAATGTAATCTGACATGTTGGTACACTTTGAAAGCCAATTTAATAGCGAGGATTATGAGTCATTCTTCATCCAAACGGAACTATAACAAGATTCTATCAGACGGCATCCTAATGACAGCAGACATTGTACAATAAGTGATGTTTTATTATGTTTGTTGGCTCTCATAAAGTCTGCTGATTAAAATGGATGGCACGAAAGAAAAAAAAACAAGGGACTCTACCAAAGCAAACTGGACCTAAAAAATAAGTACAATTGGTGGAATTGATCCATATAAACACGCCCAATAGACGAGATTTGAGCAAGCTGCCGAGCGTGTCCTATATCTCAATCGTCAATAGAATCATTTTAATACAGGCCAACATTTCGGTATGCCAAGTCAGAAAAGGCAAACAAACTTTCCCAGCAGGCACAAGACATACAAACCCCGTTTCCATATGAGTTGGGAAATTGTGTTAGATGTAAATATAAACGGAATACAATGATTTGCAAATCATTTTCAACCCATAATCAGTTGAATATGCTACAAAGACAACATATTTGATGTTCAAACTGATAAACATTTTTTTTTTTGCAAATAATCATTAACTTTAGAATTATAAATACTGATAAAGTTGAGGAATGCTCATCAAACACTTATTTGGAACATCCCACAGGTGAACAGGCAAATTGGGAACAGGTGGGTGCCATGATTGGGTATAAAAGTAGATTCCATAAAATGCTCAGTCATTCACAAACAAGGATGGGGCGAGGGTCACCACTTTGTCAACAAATGCGTGAGCAAATTGTTGAACAGTTTAAGAAAAACCTTTCTCAGCCAGCTACTGCAAGGAATTTAGGGATTTCACCATCTACGGTCCGTAATATCATCAAAGGGTTCAGAGAATCTGGAGAAATCACTGCACGTAAGCAGCTAAGCCCGTGACCTTCGATTCCTCAGGCTGTACTGCATCAACAAGCAACATCAGTGTGTAAATGATATCACCACATGGGCTCAGGAACACTTCAGAAACCCACTGTCAGTAACTACAGTTGGTCGCTACATCTGTAAGTGCAAGTTAAAACTCTCCTTTGCAAGGAGAAAAGCGTTTATCAACAACACCCAGAAACGCCGTCGGCTTCGCTGGGCCTGAGCTCATCTAAGATGGACTGATACAAAGTGGAATAGTGTTCTGTGGTCTGACGAGTCCACATTTCAAATTGTTTTTGGAAACTGTGGACGTCGTGTCCTCCGGACCAAAGAGGAAAAGAACCTTCCGGATTGTTATAGGCGCAAAGTTGAAAAGCCAGCATCTGTGATGGTGTGGGGGTGTATTAGTGCCCAAGACATGGGTAACTTACACATCTGTGAAGTCGCCATTAATGCTGAAAGGTACATACAGGTTTTGGAGCAACATATGTTGCCATCCAAGCAACGCTGCCATGGACGCCCCTGCTTCTTTCAGCAAGACAATGCCAAGCCACGTGTTACATCAACGTGGCTTCATAGTAAAAGAGTGCGGGTACTAGACTGGCCTGCCTGTAGTCCAGACCTGTCTCCCATTGAAAATGTGTGGCACATTATGAAGCCTAAAATACCACAACGGAGACCCCCGGACTGTTGAACAACTTAAGCTGTACATTAAGCAAGAATGGGAAATAATTCCACCTGAAAAGCTTCAAAAATGTGTCTCCTCAGTTCCCAAACGTTTACTGAGTGTTGTTAAAAGGAAAGGCCATGTTACACAGTGGTGAACATGCCCTTTCCCAACTACTTTGGCACGTGTTGCAGCCATGAAATTCTAAGTTAATTATTTGCAAAAAAAAATAAAGTTTATGAGTTTGAACATCAAATATCTTGTCTTTGTAGTGCATTCAATTGAATATGGGTTGAAAAGGATTTGCAAATCATTGTATTCCGTTTATATTTACATCTAACACAATTTCCCAACTCATATGGAAACGGTGTTTGTAAAAACAACGTTGAGAAGTTGTTGAATTAGGTCCTGACTTTGAGCAACTCAAACATAACGTTGAAACAACATGCTTTTTGACAGCGTTCAATCAATGTTGGGTTCTGACATTAGTTTGAGCACTGAATGTTGATCATTTCCCAACCAACAACGTGGATTCAACAATAGACATCAACGTTGTCTCAATTTACAAATACAACTATTTTGCAACATTGTTTCAAAGTCAGTTTTAAAGGACATGTATATACTGTATAATCAAAGTTTTATCAATGTCCTGTGCCTGCTGGGTTGGGTGTGTGCAAGACCTCGGAATTTTACGTCAGAAAGAGAGGACGGTCGTCTTTTCAGAGATCAGTTAACGGGACTCGTCACTGTGTGATGTCTCGTGGAGAAATTAGTTTAAAATTAAACATATTTCAAGTCTGAAATATAATGTGCATTAATGTGGGAAATATTTAAAATATTCTCATTTATTGATTTATGACTAAGGGGCTTTCTTTCCTAACACTGTACGTTGTTCGTAACCCGCAGCTAGCTTAGCTTAGCAGCTAACGCTAACATCATACTAAATGCTACTTGTGAAACAGAATAAAATATGCTTTGATTCAAACATACCAGAAAATGCCGTGAAATAGAGATGAGCGGATAGGCAATTATTTCATCCGCAACCGCATCACAAAAGTCGTCAACCATCCCCCATCCACCCGATCTAACATTTAATCAAACCCGCACCCGCCCGTTGTTATATATCTAATATAGACGATGCAAGGCATTAGTGAGGTTATAAAGCTTTTGCCTGTTAAAGAAAGGAGACTGATCCAATGCAGCAGAGACATTCGCGTGCCACGCTGTCACGGCCCAGACGCACACCAGTGCGCAATCATCTGGGAGCCGCGCTGAGCGCACCTCCAAGCGCGTAGAGGTGCGATGTCCTTCGCACCCGCGGCGGCTCCACCCGGGCTCGCGCCCGAGACTTCAGCGCGCACCGCGGCGGCCATCCTACTCGTCGCGGCCTCGCCCTCGCGGCTCTCGCTGCCGGCGACGGCCGGGTATGGGCCCGACGCTCCAGCGCCATCCATTTTCAGGGCTAGTTGATTCGGCAGGTGGGTTGTTACACACTCCTTAGCGGGTTCCGACTTCCATGGCCACCGTCCTGCTGTCTATATCAACCAACACCTTTTCTGGGGTCTGATGAGCGTCGGCATCGGGCGCCTTAACCCGGCGTTCGGTTCATCCCGCAGCGCCAGTTCTGCTTACCAAAAGTGGCCCACTCGGCTCACCAGGGTGAGCCCCACCCCTTTCGTGAGCGCACTGCGCGCGGAGTGACCTCTGTTACGCGCCCCCGGCCACGGGGGTGGCGGGCAGGTAAGCTGCTTACCTGCTGCGCGTGACGCCGGCCGCAGCGAAGGCGGACGAGGCGGGGTGTCGGTGCGGTGGGCGCGGTGGTGACCCTGGACTTGCGTCGGGCCCTTCTCGCGGATCACCTCAGCTACGGCTCCCGGTGGGGCCCTCTCGGGGGAAGGGGCCTCGGTCCCGGACCCCAGCGAGGCGTCCCTTCTCCGCTCCGTAAAAGTGTCCATCTCTTTTTTTTTTCTTCTTCTGTTGTGGCATATGCTGCAGGTGCCTGCTTGTTTTTCGTATGTGGGTAACAACATTTAACTATGTATATATATTTCCGAATTGGTTTAACTGCCACCCGCCTGAATCTATTTAAAATCTAATTTTTTTTATTTCACCCGCCCGACCCGCGGATAAAATCTATTTTTTTTTTATTTCAACCGCCCAATTCGCGGATAATCCGCGGACTCCACGGTTGTGTCCGCAAACCGCGCATCTCTACCGTGAACACACCACCATGCACCAGGTGATGGCGTTAAAAGTCACTTTGATTGTCTCATGGCTGCTTTCCAGGCTATTCATTGTCTTTTTAATAGCTCATTAACCAAACTTCTTTCGGCTTTGCTTTCACGCTGGAAATGAGAAAAATCTCACCTAGTCCTTTTCTTTTAATTCAGCCATGTAAATAAGCTATTCCAATTCCACACTACAATGCATGTAGCACTTTCAAGACCTATATTATAAACACTTTCACTCATTACTTTACCAGAGATCGTAACACTTTCAGAGGGCTTTAGTAAGTGCTAACATGAATGTCTAACACACACACACACACACACACACACACACACACACACACACACACACACACACACACACACACACACACAAACACACACACACACACACACACATACATACCAAGTTCCTTCTTAGTCACCTGAGAGTATGATTAATCAGGTTGCCGTAATTAAAAGCTTAATGGGTTTCTGTGGTCGTGCAAAGTGAAGGTGAATAGCACTGTGATTGTGTTTTCATTGTTCAGGCCAACAAAAGGTGCTAATTTGCTGTAGGAGAGGTTTGTGTCAGTTACTGACAAACTCAGTCACTGACACTGAGCTAAAATGTATAGGTTAATATAACTTTCCCCTGGTTTGGAGTGACAGTACATCCCATAAAACAACCTTAAAAATAAAATGTTTGATACTCTAAAGTCAAGTTAGATTAAACTAGAGATGATCCTGACCCATGATTGGGATTGGTGGCCAATATTTGCCTTTTTTAACTGATCGGCGATTGGCGGATGAGCTGCCGAGGCTGGCTAAAGATTCCTTTAAAAGTTAAAGTTAAAGGGATGCACGCTGAGTGAGACACATTTACATTTCCACATTCCTTGTGACACACATGCAGGCGTTGCATGAATTCCAGGAGGGTGCGTGTCTTGCCAGAACACAGTGCAGAGCCGCTTCTAAGATACCAATTCTCATCCCCATGGCGGAAAATAAACGTTCTTCCAATATCATTATCACTGGATGATCAGTGGAAAAGGAATGGCTAAGCACGCTCCGCACACACACACACACACACACACACACACACACACACACACACACACACACACACACACACACACACACACACACACACCAACACGACGACACAAGAAGCTAACCGCTAAAGGGGATATTGATCCAGATGTCGATAGTACACTGTAAAACCCAACAGCAATCTTAACTCAGATTCATACGTTGAACAAACGTATTGTCCAAATAATCTTTATCTTACTTTTATCTATCTTGTAAAATGTACGGAAAACCACATTACTATTGTTTTAAATACTGCTAATTCACAATGATCTTGTAATATTACAACTGGGTTTCAAAACCACTGCAAAACACCAACAGGTTAGTAGGTGGGAGAACTACATACTCACAACAACAAAGGACCACTGAAGAAATAGGAGAAGAAGAATACTGTATACTTTTCGGCCATTTGGAAAGTCTCGATACAAGAAGACGATTAAGAAGCCTGACGACATTCCTCTACTACTCGCCGATACATGTGAATCATGAGGTAAGTTGTCTTAACGAGTATTTACCTAATTGCTGTTTTGACTGATGTTAGCGAGTCTTGACGGGTCGTTTGCTAACTGGCATTTTTCAGCAAGCGCGGTGCTTCCACTGAACGTTATCAAAACAAGTACCATGTTCGGTTAACTTTTTCTGCTTCAGCATTTGAATTACATAAACATCAGCTAAACAGAACATCTGAATAATAAAGCACATAATTAAGGTACATTTAACTTTTTGACTATTTTTCTCTGCGTTGAATGATGCCACTGACAACTTTGTGCACATCCTTCTCGGCTCAGAGTGTGTGCCATTTGTTCACAATATAGAACTGACAGTGGCGGTCCGTGCATTTCCCACCTAGGCCTTCAGTGATGTCCGACTTCAATGATTACCTCTCAAAATACCATCATTTATGTCACCACATGACCATTGCTGGAGAAATACCGTACAGAAACACATTTACGCAAAACTGGGCATTGTACAAAACTGGTTATTTTCCGGCGCATTTAAAAATCAATTAACCCGCATCAGCAATTAAAACATATCTTATGTGGTACTGTCAAAATTAAAATTGAAAAAAAAAATTCAACGTGAAAAAATTAAGAAATAAAATATCTGAACTCACATTTTATCGCCGGGACAGATGAGCTAGCTTCCGGGGTTGGCCGACATGGTCTCACAAGATGTAGTTTCTCTTTAAATATCCTTCTTAATATTGGCCTTGCTAATATATGTGTTGTCTTGTCTAATCATAAAAGATGCAGACGAGACGTGTTGGCTGAGTTCTTAAAGTTTACTCCACCGAGTGCTCGTCAATAACATCCAGCACCTGGTGCATGTCTACATTCAACAACCTAAACGGGGCTACTGCGCATTGTCTTCACTACTGTGGCATGCTGGGTAATGGAGTTCTTATGTTACCTAGTTCATAACATCACAATATACATCTGCCTTAGGCCAGCAAGAAGGCCTTACTGACAACAACTCGTGATCTGATTGGCTATCACAACCGTCTGTCAAATGTTTGTGTCCGTTCACTTACAGCGCACGGACGCCAGCATTGTTGATTCTGAAGGCCTCCGACAGATTTGGTACAGCATGGCAACATAAGCTAGCTGAATTCTGATTGAATAACAACTCTATAACCTAAAAACAACAGCGCTGGAAGGAGCATAATTTGACATGAAGAAAATACGAATAATTGTTAATATTTAGGGAAAGTAAATTAAAAAAATACTTTTTCTTTAATTATGATCATGATTTCTGGTTATGTTAGGCCAGCAGAGAAGGCCTTGCTGGCCCTGACGGCACACCACTGAGAACTGACCATTTTTCCAGGAAGTGTTTCTTCCATGGTGCATTCACTCAGTAATCGGACATAAGTGATCACAGAACTTTCCGGCATGCCACAGTAACACCCATCATCCTGGTTGTTGTGGGCACGTAGCTCCACCCCGAAGTGTGGTCAGCAGCGGCATTGCTTCATTTATTCATGCCTTCACCCTATGCACTAATGGGTCCTCCCAGATTTTGGGAGAAACTATTCATCTATTGCTGTTTTAAGTTAAAGTTGGAATTAGAGTTGTGAAATTCAGTCAATATCGCACTGTTAAAATGAAACTGCACTTTATTTGTAATTTTGCCTATCATTCACAATCCTTATGTAAGACAAGAACAGACATTTTTTATTTTTAATGCATTCTAATTAGTAAATAAATGCGCTCAATAGTCCGCTTAAAGTGCTCAAAAAACATCCAAATACCTCCATCAAGGTTTTATATACATGCTGTAAGTTTATATGTAATGTAGTAACAGATGTCATGTCTGTGTGAACATGTTTTGTTTTAGTCATGTTCAGTTTTGTTTTTGGACTTCTTGTGCACTTTTGTTTGTTTTGTCACCATAGAACCATTAGTTTCACCTGGTTCACATCCTCATGTCAAGCACCTGTCTCACGTTTTCACATTTTGCGTCACGCACCTGCTCACGCCTTGCCCGCGCGAACTTTCCTTTGCATCTCGGGAAAACAACCACTCCAAAGTCCAAGTCCTGACAGATGTCGCCAGCTAAATAGTTTTTCCGCGAAGGCGTGAGCAGGTGCGTGACGCAAAATGTGAAAACGTGAGACAGGTGCGTGACATGAGGATGTGAACCAGATGAAACTAATGGTTGCTATGGTGACAAAACAAACAAAAGTGCACAAGAAGCATACTTGCCAACCCTCCCGGATTTTCCGGGAGACTCCCGAAATTCAGCGCCTCCCCCGAAAACCTCCCGGGACAAATTTTCTCCCGAAAATCTCCCGAAATTCAGGCGGACTCAGGTCCATGCGGACCTGAGTCCTCTAACTCACAATATAAACAGCATACCTGCCCAATCACGTCATAACTGTAGAATGATGGAGGGCGAGTTCTTGGTTTCTTATGTGGGTTTATTGTTAGGCAGTTTCATTAACGTCCTCCCAGCGCAGCAACAACACACAACAACAGCAGTCACGTTTTTGTCTACCGTAAAGCAGTTCGTCTGCCGAAACAGCAATGTTGTGACACTCTTAAACAGGACAATACTGCCATCTAGTGCATTTGATGAAAGCACTTTTGTGCGTGCCACACAGCAATGCATCATCAGAGAAGGTGTTCAGCATGGTTCGAAAAATAGTGACAGAGAATAGAACAAGGATGGACAATTCAACCCTTAACTCAACAATGAGTAGATGAGTGTTATGTGTGTGTATATGTGTAAATAAATGAAATTCAAGTATTTATTATATATATATATATATATATATATATATATATATATATATATATAATAAAATATATATATATATATATATAATAAAAAATAAAAAAATAAAATAAAATAAAATATATATATATATATATATATATATATATATATATATATATATATATATATATATATATATATATATATATATATATCGAAGACCTCCATGACGAATAAAAATAAAGGACCCAGATTTCCCTCGCCCGGACGCGGGTCACCGGGGCCCCCCTCTGGAGCCAGGCCCGGAGGCGGGGCACGATGGCGAGCGCCTGGTGGCCCGGCCTGTCCCCATGGGGCCCGGCCGGGCACAGCCCGAAGAGGCAACGTGGGTCCCCCCTCCAATGGGCTCACCACCCATAGCAGGGGCCATAGAGGTCGGGTGCAGTGTGAGCTGGGCGGCAGCCGAGGGCAGGGCACTTGGCGGTCCGATCCTCGGCTACAGAAGCTAGCTCTTGGGACGTGGAACGTCACCTCGCTGGGGGGGAAGGAGCCTGAGCTAGTGCGCGAGGTCGAGAAGTTCCGGCTAGATATAGTCGGACTCACTTCGACGCACAGCAAGGGCTCTGGAACCAGTTCTCTCGAGAGGGGTTGGACTCTCTTCCACTCTGGCGTTGCCGGCAATGAGAGGCGACGGGCTGGGGTGGCAATTCTTGTTGCCCCCGGCTCAGAGCCTGCACGTTGGAGTTCAACCCGGTGGACGAAAGGGTGGCTTCCCTCCGCCTTCGGGTGGGGGGACGGGTCCTGACTGTGGTTTGCGTTTACGCGCCAAACGGCAGATGTCGTGGCGGTAATCCTAGAACCCGTTGGTGGACACCGGCGGTGAGGGATGCCGTCAAGCTGAAGAAGGAGTCCTATCGGGTTCTTTTGGCTCATAGGACTCCTGAGGCAGCGGACAGGTACCGACAGGCCAAGCGGTGTGCGGCTTCAGCGGTTGCGGAGGCAAAAACTCGGACATGGGAGGAGTTCGGGGAAGCCATGGAAAACGACTTCCGGACGGCTTCGAAGCGATTCTGGACCACCATCCGCCGCCTCAGGAAGGGGAAGCAGTGCACTATCAACACCGTGTATGGTGAGGATGGTGTTCTGCTGACCTCGACTGCGGATGTTGTGATCGGTGGAGAGAATACTTCGAAGACCTCCTCAATCCCACCAACACGTCTTCCTATGAGGAAGCAGTGCCTGGAGAATCTGTGGTGGACTCTTCTATTTCTGGGGCTGAGGTTGCTGAGGTAGTTAAAAAGCTCCTCGGTGGCAGGGCCCCAGGGGTGGATGAGATACGCCCGGAGTTCCTTAAGGCCCTGGATGCTGTGGGGCTGTCTTGGTTGACAAGACTCTGCAGCATCGCGTGGACATCGGGGGCGGTACCTCTGTATTGGCAGACTGGGGTGGTGGTTCCTCTCTTTAAGAAGGGGAACCGGAGGGTGTGTTCTAACTATCGTGGGGTCACACTCCTCAGCCTTCCCGGTAAGGTCTATTCAGGTGTACTGGAGAGGAGGCTACGCCGGATAGTCGAACCTCGGATTCAGGAGGAACAGTGTGGTTTTCGTCCTGGTCGTGGAACTGTGGACCAGCTCTATACTCTCGGCAGGGTCCTTGAGGGTGCATGGGAGTTTGCCCAACCAGTCTACATGTGCTTTGTGGACTTGGAGAAGGCATTCGACCGTGTCCCTCGGGAAGTCCTGTGGGGAGTGCTCAGAGAGTATGGGGTTTCGGACTGTCTGATTTTGGCGGTCCGCTGTATGATCAGTCTCAGAGCTTGGTCCGCATTGCGGGCAGTAAGTCGGACACGTTTCCAGTGAGGGTTGGACTCCGCCAAGGCTGCCCTTTGTCACCGATTCTGTTCATAACTTTTATGGACAGAATTTCTAGGCGCAGTCAAGGCGTTGAGGGGATCTGGTTTGGTGGCTGCAGGATTAGGTCTCTGCTTTTTGCAGATGATGTGGTCCTGATGGCTTCATCTGGCCAGGATCTACAGCTCTCGCTGGATCGGTTCGCAGCCGAGTGTGAAGCGACTGGGATGAGAATCAGCACCTCCAAGTCCGAGTCCATGGTTCTCGCCCGGAAAAGGGTGGAGTGCCATCTTCGGGTTGGGGAGGAGACCCTGCCCCAAGTGGAGGAGTTCAAGTACCTCGGAGTCTTGTTCACAAGTGAGGGAAGAGTGGATCGTGAGATCGACAGGCGGATCGGTGCGGCATCTTCAGTAATGCGGACGCTGTATCGATCCGTTGTGGTGAAGAAGGAGCTGAGCCGGAAGGCAAAGCTCTCAATTTACCGGTCGATCTACGTTCCCATCCTCACCTATGGTCATGAGCTTTGGGTTATGACCGAAATGACAAGATCACGGGTACAAGCGGCCGAAATGAGTTTCCTCCGCCGGGTGGCAGGGCTCTCCCTTAGAGATAGGGTGAGAAGCTCTGTCATCCGGGGGTAGCTCAAAGTAAAGCCGCTGCTCCTCCACATCGAGAGGAGCCAGATGAGGTGGTTCAGGCATCTGGTCAGGATGCCACCCGATCGCCTCCCTCGGGAGGTGTTTAGGGCACGTCCGACCGGTAGGAGGCCACGGGGAAGACCCAGGACACGTTGGGAAGACTATGTCTCCCGGCTGGCCTGGGAACGCCTCGGGATCACCCGGGAGGAGCTGGACGAAGTGGCTGGGGAGAGGGAAGTCTGGGCTTCCCTGCTTAGGCTGCTGCCCCCGCGACCCGACCTCGGATAAGCGGAAGAAGATGGATGGATGGATGGATGGATGGATGGATATATTTATAGCTAGAATTCACTGAAAGTCAAGTATTTCTTATCTATATATATATATATATATATATATATATATATATGTATATATATATATATATATAAGAAATACTTGCCGAAATACTAAGTCAAGTATTTCATATCTATACATATATATATATATATATATATATATATATATATAGATATATATATATAGATATGAAATACTTGACTTAGTATTTCGGCAAGTATTTCTTATATATATATATATATATATATATATATATATATATATATATATATATATATAGATATAGATATAGATATGAAATACTTAACTTGGTGAATTCTAGCTGTAAATATACTCCTCCCCTCTTAACCACGCCCCCCGCCCCCGCCCCCCACCTCCCGAAATCGGAGGTTTAAAGGTTGGTAAGTATGACAAGAAGTCCAAAAACAAAACCTAACATGACTAAAACAAAACATGATCACACAGACATGACAACAGACACTTTCAAAACATGTCATATTTACTTATTTTGGTCATTTTAAGCATACGGCGGCACATTGATTTAAAAAATGCATCAATGAATACTGCCCACTGCAGACTTTATGAGAGCCGACAAACATAATGAAACATAAATTACTGTACAAGGTCTGCTGTCTTTAGGATGCCGACAGCTCGGATGTTCGTATGTTCCCATTTAGATGAAGAATGACTCATAATCTTCACAAAGAAAAAAGGGGGGTTGAACCAAGCGTCATTTCGTGTCTTTCTCGCCATTTCCCAGTCTAAATTGGATGCCAAAGTTAACCAACATGTCGAATAATGTCCTCATCCTTTTACTATCAATGTGAGAGATCACCATCTCATGACATCAGTTAAGCAGCAACAAGCTTGTTAGCCGTTAAACATAGTTTGTCTGTGTTAGCGCTTATAATAACAATATCACTCGTACTTGGTTAAAATTCAGGTCAGGTAAATGGAGTATTGTTGGCTTTCTATGAAATTAAGACGCAGACATTGAGTTTGTTTGACTGGATTTGCTAATATTGTATTAATAAAGTATGTGTTGCATTCGGGTCGGATGGTTTGTGGTGGTTGTGTTTTCAAAATGTGGAAGGACGGCAGGAAGCATTGTGCAGGTAAGATAATGATTTATTCACCAAATAAATTCAACCTATTTTGTGCTGGGAAAGCTCAAGGTTAAGTTAGCTTTGAAGCGCAACATAGAAACAAAAGGAACAGGTATGTACTTACAGTGTAGCTCTCAACCAAACAAGACTGCCAGGCTGAGTCGACAGTGAGGCAGGTATAAATAGCTCTCTCCTTTTTTTTGTTGTTGTCCTGTCCAGCTACTCATGCAAATCATATTGTTGATGTAGATGCCAATATTTGCTGTACAGATTTACTTTACAAAAGAGAAGTGTGTGGTACTGCTCTTGTTGCCTTATTTGTATTTGACTTTATTAAACGGATTTAATAAAGCGGAGCAGGAGGGGATAGAAATAGAAAAAAAAAGAAGACAGAGGGGGAAATTGCGGGGACAAGAGGGGGATAAGACAGAGAGACAACAACAACAACAATAACAACCACAACAACAACAACAGAACAGCATCAACAAATACGATGTGTACAAATATGATACGAAAAGTGATAGCAAAGAAGCAGTTAGTGAAGTAAATATTAATAACACAGAAATGACAATGAACATTATTGCACTACAAATGGAGTAATAAAAATACCAATTGAAATAGCACTATTGATAATGAATAATAACAATAATTACCTATATTATCAACAATGCAATTGTTTCAAATGCAACAATACATATATGTAATGATAACTTGAATTACAAAAGAAAGCAGATCAATGGAGGGGAAGAAACTCAGTGGCCTAGTGGTTAGAGTGTCCGCCCTGAGATCGGTAGGTTGTGAGTTCAAATCCCGGCCGAGTCATACCAAAGACTATAAAAATGGGACCCATTACCTCCCTGCTTGGCACTCAGCATCAAGGGTTGGAATTGGGGGTTAAATCACCAAAAAATGATTCCCGGGCGCGGCCACCGCTGCTGCCCACTGCTCCCCTCACCTCCCAGGGGGTGATCAAGGGTGATGGGTCAAATGCAGAGAATAATCTCGCCACACCTAGTGTGTGTGTGTGACAATCATTGGTACTTTAACTTTAACTTTAAAAGCGAACTGTATTAACCTTGTAGATTGTTGTAGTAGCAATAGGCTAAGCTTTGTCAGTGTACCGTGTTTTACCCAGTTTCCCCTAGGGGAACAATGTTAATATATGTTTGATGAAACGTGATTATATGCATGAGTGTGTGTATGCATATGTGTTTGTATATGTAGAGTATGTGTGTGTGGATGTACTGTATTTGTGTATGTATGTGGGAGGTACCGATATATGTGGGTAAGTGTCCATGTGTGCGCGTATGTATGTATTAATGAATGAGTATACGTATGTTTGTATATGCAGTATGTATAAACTGTGTGTATGTGAGTATGTATATGAATTTGTATGTACAATATATTTGTCTCCCAGTGTGTGCAACAGCCAAAGTACGGCCCCAGCCACTCAGAGAGCCCAACCCAAAACAGTGGGTGCGGTGCCCAGGGAACAAGGGACGACCGGCCCAACGCAACCAGGCCGGCCAGCGACAGGAACCCCAGAGTCGGGCACTACCGCGCCGCATGGCAGGGCCAGCAGCAGGCCATAGATAGACGCACCCTGGAGAGGACAAGGCACGGGGGAAACAGGGGACAACCATTCCCCAAGGTGGCGAGAGACCACACCCCACACGGGCAGAAAGACGGGACGCCTCACCCCGAGGGGCCCAGAGACTCCCCGCAGGCGGACGGGAAGACCACCCCTCTCCCACCAGCAACCGGGCCCCCACAAGCCCAACTCCCCCAGGACAGCACGACGGGGCCCGCCGCCCCACCCAAGTCGGCCGCCGCAGGACCGCCCAGCATGGGGCCACGGGAACCACCCACCCCACCTGCAGGGGCCCCAATGATGGGGATGGAACATCCAGCAACTGCCCTGGCAGATTGATTTTCTCGCTGAGGGAAGAGGGAAAAAAAACAATAATAACAAAGAAAAAGAAAAAAAGGAGATCACAGACACGCTGACACACAAGGTCACTACCCCAGCTGCTGGAAGACTTGCAGCACTGCAGAATACTCTGCAATATCATCCAATCAAACAAACTGCCACGATAGACGCAAGGACCAGACGCAGCAGGACCCAACCAAGATGGGCATCCGGAAAGGGTGGACGGTTGGACCCAGGGGCCTCAGACATGCAGCTCGGTCGCAGTAGCCTGAGACGCCGACCCCTGCCGGACAAGCAGGCCCCGAGAGCGCCCCCCCCACCCCCGAAAAAATTATATATATATATATATATATATATATATATATATATATACAGTATATATATATATATATATATATATATATATATATATATATATTTACATACATATATAACAATAATAATCACACACACACACACACACACACACACACACACACACACACACACACACACACACACACACACACACACACACACACACACATAAACAAACAAATTCATAAACAGGCTGGCGGGGAAACGATCCATAAATAGCTCTCTGATTAGTGATTAGGAGCAGGTCCTGACCACAAACCAGAGGCATGTGCAGAAAATCAGCACCCATGGCAACAAAAGGAGCTCTGGAACAGAAATGTACACTCAACTAAGGAGAAATAATAACAAATCCAAAACAGGATATCACTACTCAGTGGCCTAGTGGTTAGAGTGTCCGCCCTGAGATCGGTAGGTTGTGAGTTCAAACCCCGGCCGAGTCATACCAAAGACTATAAAAATGGAACCCATTACCTCCCTGCTTGGCACTCAGCATCAAGGGTTGGAATTGGGGGTTAAATCACCAAAAATGATTCCCGGGCGCGGCACTGCTGCTGCCCACTGCTCCCCTCACTTCCCAGGGGGTGGAATAAGGGGATGGGTCAAATGCAGACGTCGAAAGAAAGTCCAAAGTCACGGGTGGATGGAACAGATGGTGGCGGGTTGCCAGGTCAAGTGTCCCTGAACTAGGACTGGGCAATATATCGAGTCTGTAAGATATATTGATATATTTTCAAACAAGATATGAATTAAGAGAATATCTTAATATCGATATAATTTATTTCACGTTAAAAGGACCAAACGCCACTTATTTGTTGTGTTCCTTGATTCTCCCCCGCTTCCCACACCGTCTCAACACTTCATGGGCTACTAGACCCCTCCCCTTCCTCCTTCCAAGACGCTTCCCCTCTCCCACCGACTGCACTGACCCACATCAACAACACACAAGCAAATTATCGCTACGTAGCTTAACTACATTTCCCAGTAGCTTGGCAGTAGCTTGGCTACTTTTTAAACAAGTAACTGAGCTATTTTCAGACCCATGTAGTGGTTAGCTAAGCTACATGCTACAAAAGAGAAGAGAAAGCGATAAGGCAGTGACGTGCGGTGAGGTTCACGACTGGTGAGGCACTGACTTCATCACAGTCAGATTTAAAAACATATGAACCCTAAAGAGTATCTTATTCACCATTTGATTGGCAGCAGTTAACGGGTTATGTTTAAAAGCTCATACCAGCATTCTTCCCTGCTTGGCACTCAGCATCCATCCATCCATCCATCCATCTTCTTCCGCTTATCCGAGGTCGGGTCGCGGGGGCAGCAGCCTAAGCAGGGAAGCCCAGACTTCCCTCTCCCCAGCCACTTCGTCCAGCTCCTCCCGGTGGATCCCGAGGCGTTCCCAGGCCAGCCGGGAGACATAGTCTTCCCAACGTGTCCTGGGTCTTCCCCGTGGCCTCCTACCGGTCGGACGTGCCCGAAACACCTCCCGAGGGAGGCGTTCGGGTGGCATCCTGACCAGATGCCCGAACCACCTCATCTGGCTCCTCTCGATATGGAGGAGCAGCGGCTTTACTTTGAGCTCCCCCCGGATGGCAGAGCTTCTCACCCTATCTCTAAGGGAGAGCCCCGCCACCCGGCGGAGGAAACTCATTTCGGCCGCTTGTACCCGTGATCTTGTCCTTTCGGTCATGACCCAAAGCTCATGACCATAGGTGAGGATGGGAACGTAGATCGACCGGTAAATCGAGAGCTTTGCCTTCTGGCTCAGCTCCTTCTTCACCACAACGGATCGATACAGCGTCCGCATTACTGAAGATGCCGCACCGATCCGCCTGTCGATCTCACGATCCACTCTTCCCTCACTCGTGAACAAGACTCCGAGGTACTTGAACTCCTCCACTTGGGGCAAGATCTCCTCCCCAACCCGGAGATGGCACTCCACCCTTTTCCGGGCGAGAACCATGGACTCGGATTTGGAGGTGCTGATTCTCATCCCAGTCGCTTCACACTCGGCTGCGAACCGATCCAGTGAGAGCTGAAGATCTTGGCCAGATGAAGCCATCAGGACCACATCATCTGCAAAAAGCAGAGACCTAATCCTGCAGCCACCAAACCAGATACCCTCAACGCCCTGACTGCGCCTAGAAATTCTGTCCATAAAGGTTATGAACAGAATCGGTGACAAAGGGCAGCCCTGGCGGAGTCCAACCCTCACTGGAAACGTGTCCGACTTACTGCCGGCAATGCGGACCAAGCTCTGACACCGATTATACAGGGAGCGAACCGCCACAATAAGACAGTCCGTTACCCCATACTCTCTGAGCACTCCCCACAGGACTTCCCGGGGTACACGGTCGAATGCCTTCTCCAAGTCCACAAAGCACATGTAGACTGGTTGGGCAAACTCCCATGCACCCTCAAGGACCCTGCCGAGAGTATAGAGCTGGTCCACAGTTCCACGACCAGGACGAAAACCACACTGTTCCTCCTGAATCCGAGGTTCGACTATCCGGCGTAGCCTCCTCTCCAGTACACCTGAATAGACCTTACCGGGAAGGCTGAGGAGTGTGATCCCACGATAGTTGGAACACACCCTCCGGTTCCCCTTCTTAAAGAGAGGAACCACCACCCCGGTCTGCCAATCCAGAGGTACCGCCCCCGATGTCCACGCGATGTTGCAGAGTCTTGTCAACCAAGACAGCCCCACAACATCCAGAGCCTTAAGGAACTCCGGGCGGATCTCATCCACCCCCGGGGCCTTGCCACCGAGGAGCTTTTTAACTACCTCGGCAACCTCAGCCCCAGAAATAGGAGAGCCCACCACAGATTCCCCAGGCCCTGCTTCCTCATAGGAAGACGTGCTGGTAGGATTGAGGAGGTCTTCGAAGTATTCTCTCCACCGATCCACAACATCCGCAGTCGAGGTCAACAGAGCACCATCCCCACCATACACGGTGTTGACACTGCACTGCTTCCCCTTCCTGAGGCGGCGGATGGTGGTCCAGAATTGCTTCGAAGCCGTCCGGAAGTCTTTTTCCATGGCCTCACCGAACTCCTCCCATGTCCGAGTTTTTGCCTCCGCGACCGCTGAAGCCGCACACCGCTTGGCCTGTCGGTACCTGTCTGCTGCGTCAGGAGTCCCATGAGCCAAAAGAACCCGATAGGACTCCTTCTTCAGCTTGACGGCATCCCTCACCGCCGGTGTCCACCAACGGGTTCTAGGATTACCGCCACGACAGGCACCAACTACCCTGCGGCCACAGCTCCAATCGGCCGCCCCGACAACAGAGGTACGGAACATCGTCCACTCGGACTCAATGTCCAGCGCCTCCCTCGTGACATGTTCAAAGTTCTTCCGGAGGTGGGAATTGAAACTCTCTCTGACAGGAGACTCTGCTAGACGTTCCCAGCAAACCCTCACAATGCGTTTGGGCCTGCCAGGTCTGTCCGGCATCCTCCCCCACCATCGCAGCCAACTCACCACCAGGTGGTGATCGGTAGAAAGCTCCGCCCCTCTCTTCACCCGAGTGTCCAAAACATGAGGCCGCAAATCCGATGACACAACTACAAAGTCGATCATGGAACTGCGGCCTAGGGTGTCCTGGTGCCAAGTGCACATATGGACACCCTTATGTTTGAACATGGTGTTTGTTATTGACAATCCGTGACGAGCACAAAAGTCCAATAACAAAACACCACTCGGGTTCAGATCCGGGCGGCCATTCTTCCCAATCACGCCTCTCCAGGTTTCACTGTCGTTGCCAACATGAGCGTTGAAGTCCCCCAGTAGAACGAGGGAATCACCCGGGGGAGCACTCTCCAGTACTCCCTCGAGTGAATCCAAAAAGGGTGGGTAATCTGAACTGCCGTTGGGCGCGTAAGCGCAAACAACAGTCAGGACCCGTCCCCCCACCCGAAGGCGGAGGGAGGCTACCCTCTCGTCCACCGGGTTGAACTCCAACGTGCAGGCTTTGAGCCGAGGGGAAACAAGAATTGCCACCCCAGCCCGTCGCCTCTCATTGCCGGCAACGCCAGAGTGGAAGAGAGTCCAGCCCCTGTCAAGAGAACTGGTTCCAGAGCCCTTGCTGTGCGTCGAAGTGAGTCCGACTATATCTAGCCGGAACTTCTCCACCTCACGCACTAGCTCAGGCTCCTTCCCCCCCAGCGAGGTGACGTTCCACGTCCCAAGAGCTAGCTTCTGTAGCCGAGGATCGGACCGCCAAGTGCCCTGCCTTCGGCTTCCGCCCAGCTCACATCGCACCCGACCTCTATGACCCCTGCTATGGGTGGTGAGCCCATTGGAGGGGGGACCCACGTTGCCTCTTCGGGCTGTGCCCGGCCGGGCCCCATGGGGACAGGCCCGGCCACCAGGCGCTCGCCATCGTGCCACACCTCCGGGCCTGGCTCCAGAGGAGGGCCCCGGTGACCCGCGTCCGGGCGAGGGAAATCTGGGTTCCTTGTTCGTGTTCTTCATAGAGGTCTTCGAGCTGCTCTTTGTCTGATCCCTCACCTAGGACCAGTTTGCCTTGGGAGACCCTACCAGGGGGCATAGAAGCCCCCTGACAACATAGCTCCTAGGATCATTGGGACACGCAAACTCCTCTACCACGTTAAGGTGGCATCAAGGGTTGGAATTGGGGGTTAAATCACCAAAAATGATTCCCGGGCGCGGTGCCGCTGCTGCCCACTGCTCCCCTCACCTCTCAGGGGGTGATCAAGGGATGGGTCAAATGCAGAGGACAAATTTCATTACACCTAGTGTGTGTGTGACAATAATTGGTACTTTAACTTAACTTTAACTTTACACATACAAACTGTAGCACACAAAAAAGCACATTTAATAAAAAAAAACGTTATTATGGTCTTACCTTTACTTATAAATGAAGTCCATTTGCCGCTGTTGTGCTGGATTAATGCACACCTGACGGGAGTGTTATATCAACTAAAGCCCTCACTTAAACTTTCCACGTGCAAGATTGAATCTATTTAAAAAAGTGTAACCGAGGGTTTATAAATGTCGCCTATACTGTATGAAACTACAAAATAACAAACACGGAGGCTCCAGTTTACACGAGGACCACTTTATTTACCTTCTTTCAAAAACTTACGCTCCACTCCAACATGTCATCACTTCCGCTCTTAGCGCCTTCAAAATAAGAGCTCAAGGCATATACTGTATAACAGCGCATAACAGGAACTTAACATCACAAAGAGGAAAGCCCATGAAAATAGGTTACAAAAGTTATTTCATAAGAAGCCAAAAAGTGCAAAAACAATAATGTTCGTGTTGGAGGAGTTGTGAATTAGGTACACCTGCAGGGGTTGCAATCTACCGCGGGGGTGCAGGAGGCGGGATTACTGGAGCCTTAGCCAGTGCGTCTTTTGCAGCCGTTTTATGATCGCTCAGCACAAGAAATACGTTACACACATACAGTTGTTGACAAAATACACTGTACATTATATACCTCAGCTAACTAAACTATGGAAATGTATAATATAGTTCATATAGCAATACGGTCTCACTGCACAGCAGACCAGCAGTTAGCCGAGTCCGCAATCCATGGTGAGGCACAACTGAGTGACGTGCCTCAACTGGCTGCTGTTCACCGCACCGTCTCTTCTCAGAATTTGAACGGCAAATGTGAAAATTCAGCGATTTTGAATAAAAAATAATCTAAAACTGGTGAAGTTAAATGGAAAATAACTTTATAGTATAATCACTGGATACATATAACAATTTAATAAAAATGTTTTCTTTTTACATTTTTTTTCTTTCCATGATGCGATAAGGGGACTAGTGTAACTCCACGGGTAGGGGACAAACTATACAGGAAAATCAATGATGAGTGGTTGGTTTACTTATAAGAACATCCATGATTGGTTGGTTTGTTTATCAACCAATCATCCATCCATCCATTTTCTACCGCTTATTCCCTTCGGGGTCGCGGGGGGCGCTGGAGCCTATCTCAGCTACAATCGGGTGGAAGGCGGTGTACACCCTGGACAAGTCCCCACCTCATCGCATGGCCAACACAGATAGACAGACAACATTCACACTCACATTCACACACTAGGGCCAATTTAGTGTTGCCATACAACCTATCCCCAGGTGCATGTCTTTGGAGGTGGGAGGAAGCCGGAGTACCCGGAGGGAACCCACGCACTCACGGGGAGGACATGCAAACTCCACACAGAAAGATCCCGAGGCCGGGATTGAACTCACGACTACTCGTCACTCCCGTTGCATGCTGGGTAGTGTAGTTGTTAATTTCCTAGCTCATAACATCACATCTTTCCCCCTATAAAGAAATAATGTTAACTCAATAAAGTGTATTTCTTTTTTTAGCTTTAACTTTTCATTTTTTAGCATTGTAACCACATTTGCAAACGACTTTTCTCTTCATAGAATTTTCTTTAAATAAAGAAATAAAGTGCAAAAATGTCAAAACATCATAACAAACAGTTATGTCAAATAGCAGTAGAAGTGCACTTTTTGGAGAGCTGTATTATTTTCAGTTTTGTGCCCAAGGGACTGATTTTATTTAACACTATATTATTATTTATACACCTATAGTGATCACAGAGACAGGTTGTTTTTATGTTACTGTATATATTTGTTTTTCTGAAAAATCCCACTTAATATACTTTGGGTAACAACAGTCAATATTTACTTATTTTATTTTATTTTTTTAGGGGAGTAATGTCAATATTTATTTATTTATTAGATTTTATTTTTTTCTTATATAATAAAAGTGAGCTTTTGTTAAACAAAATATTGTGTGTTTTTTTCCATTTACAACAATCTATCTGGACTCGATAAGAGAATCGATAAGGAATTGGTTCGATTAGAGGATTCGATAATAGGCTCGAACTCGATAATTTCTTATCAAACATCATCCCTAGTAGTGCCTTATGAAAAAACCAGCAAAAGTTGGGAACAGATAACCAGAACAATCGCATATCACATTACTAAAGATCTAGTCCCCATTTCCACCGTTCCGTTCGCCTCATCAAAGTCCTCCACCCCAGGTACCAGTTGCCAAGCCATATTTCGCACGAGAAATGCTTCCAAACATGTATGCCGGAGTGAGGAAGATCATAGTCGCACAATTAAGTAAAGTCACTTTCTTGCCGCTGACCACATACATGTGGTCTAGTAGGACCACAGAATGTGTGTGACAGTCCATTACATTGTCGACTGGGAATTAAAAAGTGCCTGCCTGCAGATATAGTTTGATACATTTTGTATTATTTGCTTATTACCTCTATGGTATTTATTTTACATAGAAAGAATAGTTTTCTATTTCAATACATTCTTTGTTTTTTTATTTGATTTATGTTATGTAATTATGTGCTAATTAAACAATTTATTTTCTGTGCTGTTAATATCCATCTTGACTGACTGGGTTACTAAAAGTGCCACTTTACAGTACAGTTGTCATTCACTTCAATTTCAGTGAATGTCGTCGTCACGTCGTGTCATTGCTGGTTTTACGAGCAGAGGAGCATGTTCAGCAGTGCACAATCACTGAGTACTTACAAGCAGACACAGTGTGTAGACAGAAAAAGGAAAATGGACGCATTTTGGCTTTAAAACTAACGATAAAGGTGAAGCTATAACATTGAAACGACCTCAGGAAGATGTGCTTTAAGACATGGCTAGCCAGCTAGCGGCTTAAGTCCATCCGCAGTCCGCAGTGTTTTAGCTACTTCTAAATCACTAATCCTCGCCTCCATGGCGACAAATAAAGTACATTTCTTACAAGTATCATCCCTGCAGGACGAGGAATAGCAAAACATGCTTCACTACACACCGTAGCTAACCGATGTCACAATGTGAACAAACTCCATTAGTGGATCTACACCTAACATCCACTGTAATGATACCAAGCACAGGAGCGTATCTAGTCGATACTATTATAATTACATCAATATTTTTTTATCATCACAAAATCTTCTTTCGTTTTTTTAAAATTTATGTTATGTTTATAAACTTTGATTGATTGATTGAGACTTTTATTAGTAGGTTGCACAGTAAAGTACATATTCCGTACAATTGACCACTAAATGGTAACACCCGAATAAGTTTTTCAACTTGTTTAAGTCGTGGTCCACTTAAATTGATTCATGATACAGATATATACTATCATATATACTATCATCATAATACAGTCATCACACAAGAAAATCACATTGAATTATTTACATTATTTAGGAAATACGTCCCTGGACACATGAGAACTTTGAATATGACTTGGTATCAGATTGATACCCAAATTTGTGGTATCATCCAAAACTAATGTAAAGCATCCAAACAACAGAAGAATAAGTGATTATTACATTTTAACAGAAGTGTAGATAAAACATGTTAAAAGAGAAAGTAAGCAGATATTAACAGTAAATGAACAAGTAGATTAATAATTCATTTTCTACCACTTGTCCTTAATAATGTTGACAAAATAATAGAATGGAAAATGACACAATATGTTACTGCATATGTCAGCAGACAAATTAGGAGCCTTTGTTTGCTTGCTTACTACTAAAAGACAAGTTGTATGTTCACTATTTTATTTAAGGACAAACTTGCAATAAGAAACATATGTTTAATGTAGGGGCAGCACGGTGGAACAGGGGTTAGTGCATCTGCCTCACAATACGAAGGTCCTGAGTAGTCTTGGGTTCAATCCCGGGCTCGGGATCTTTCTGTGTGGAGTTTGCATGTCCCCCCCGTGACTGCGTGGGTTCCCTCCGGGTACTCCGGCTTCCTCCCACCTCCAAAGACATGCACCTGGGGATAAGTTGATTGGCAACACTAAATTGGCCCTAGTGTGTGAATGTTGTCTGTCTATCTGTGTTGGCCCTGCGATGAGGTGGCGACTTGTCCAGGGTGTACCCCGCCTTCCGCCCGATTGTAGCTGAGATAGGCTCCAGCGCCCCCCGCGACCCCAAAGGGAATAAGCGGTAGAAAATGGATGGATGGATGTTTAATGTACCGTAAGATGTTTTGTTAAAATAAAGCCAATAGTGCAATTTTTTGTGCTCCCCTTTATTTAAAAAAGTATCAAAAAGTACCAAAAAAGTATCAAAATACATTTTGGTGCCGGTACCGGTACCAAAATATTGGTATCGGGACAACACTAGTCCAAAGTCAACAAAATGTACTCTAATTTTTTCTAAAAATTAATCAATTAAGATGATTAAAATATGACTAAAACTAAAATTATTTTTTGTCAAAAGAGTATGACTAAAACTAAATCAAAAACTGCTGTCAAAATTAACACTGCTGCAGAGCTGAAGGCTGAAGGCCAAACTGGAAGCGGCGTCGGACCCACTGGAGGAGATGGGGATCTACGGCCCTACGCACACTTTGTGATCCGGTATAGGCAGCATTGATCAAAGATGGGCAAAAACTTTGGCCAAGCAAAACAGAAAAAAGCAGACTACAACAAACCACAACCAGTGTCGCAATGAAGGCAACGCTGGCAGATGAACCCCTTTGATTGGCCAACAGCGCCTAGAAGCAGTAGCAAAGTCACAGCAAAACAAAACCAAAAACAGGAAAAGGAACCAAAATAAGAGCTCTGGTCAGGAAGACACACTGAAAAAAAAAAACTACGCAAAAGTACAAAGTAGTTATGCTGGATCATGAGACAACGCTCTGTTGTGCTGTTTAAATCCATCATAGTTGATTGTATATCAGACCTGGGCAAATTAAGGCCAGTGGGCCACATGCGGCCCGTTGAGCTTTTCAATCTGGCCCGCCGGACATTCCCAAATATTTTTTTATAGAACTTTAAGACGGAAACTGTAGCTGCCATTATGATGTGCAGTCATGTTTTCTAATGACCGTAAGTCTTCAACTATACAAAGTATTTCAATGGTTGGAATCTGCGCTTATGGATGATATACCAGTTACTATGGTAATCTAATTAGTTACTATGGTAATCAAATTAGTTACTATTGTCATCTAATTAGTTACTATGGTAATCTAATTAGTTACTATGGTCATCTAATTAGCTACTATGGTAATCTACGTCACAGCAGCTCAGACGAGGCCCCAAGCAGTGTGGGCGGGAAGCGTTTCCACAGACGCGGAAGGAGATTTTCACAACAAAGTTCTAAAGCTTAGTGATGTATAGAATAGAATAGAATAGAAAGTACTTTATTGATCCCTGGGGGAAATTCAGCAAACATCAGATTGTAGGTGGGTTTTTTTGTACCCTTCGCGTTCATATTCAACTGTTTGTTGCATTTTTGTTGCGTTTCACTTGATTGTCAAATATGTTGATTCGAAGGTGGTGTGACGTTCATATTTTGTCAATATTCAGTGTTTTATCGTTCATATAAAAATGTGAAATTCCATTACGTTTTTTAAGGCGGTCTGTCACAACGTTTTTAGCATTCAATCAGACATTATTGTGAAGTTTTGTATTAGTGTTCCTAAAAATAGATATACCGGCCCCCAGACACATTTCTTTCTCTAAAATGTGGCCCCCGAGTCAAAATAATTGCCCAGGCCTGTTGTATACTGTAGCGAGCTGACAGTAAGTCACAAGGAAACTAGTCAGAGGCGGACAATGATAATATTCAATTATTCCGGGAAATTGACCATATTTTAATTTGCAAATGTTGACTTAGCTTGCTTTAAAGAAAGCAATGAGTCAACACTCAATGACAGCACAAACATGCCGTCAACACTCACGTCTGTTTAACACACGATGCCAAAGAAAAGCAACAAGTCACACATAAAATACACACAAATAACGACAAATAATGCGTACACATTAGCATATAAGGAAAACTATGCTTCGACATCTACAAGTAACTTAGCTATTTTCAGACCCATGTAGTGGTTAGCTAAGCTACATGCTACAAAAGAGAAGAGAAAGCGATAAGGGGACTAGTGTAACTAAACCGTAAAAAAATGTAATCTGTAGATTTTTATTATATTTTTACAGTACAATTTTGGCAAAAAAGTAAAAAAATATTTTAAAAAGTTGTACCGTTTTTACATATACAGTAATTCAATGTAAAAAAAAAAAAGCTTTAATTTTAAAGTAAAATTCTGTCGACTGAGCTGCCAGTTTTTTACTGTATTTTTATTTTTATTTTTTTCATTTACAGTGCACTGTATAAAAAAAAAGTACACAGTAAAAAACTGGCAGCTCAGTCGCCAGAGTTATAATGTAAAAAAAAAAAAAAAAAGTGTTGCTGTTTTTACATTTGAACATTGTGAAAACAATGACCATTGATTTTACAGTACAAAACTGGAAGCTCGGTAATTTTACCATGGAAAATAACAATTTCGATTTATAGAAATTCAGGGGTAAAAACTACAGTAAATTTAAAGGTAAAATTATGCTAACAGACCTGCCAGTTTTTTACCGTAAAATCTACAGAATATTGGCAGCTCAGTAACTTAAATTTTACTGTAAAAGGGTACTGTTTTTCCATTAACAGTAATCCACTGTAAAAACAACAACCGTAAATGTAACAGTAAAAAGTTAGCAGCTCAGTCGCTAGAATTTTACAGTAAAAAAGTACTGTGGTGCCGATTTTTTATTTACAGTAATTTGGTGTGAAATGTTGGTGTAAAAACCGATGTAAACTTAACAGTTTACTTTATAATAACGAGAACGTTATTGTCATTGCAAAACATAGGGCCTGATCTACTAAAGATGTGTGTGTATTTAAACACCTGCAAACTTAATGGCACGCAAAGCTGATCTATGAAGCTTATGGGCAGATGATTGCATCGTTCAAGTGAGCAAAGTATTTAGGATTTTTGTTTTCATGAAAATGCAGAATTAATGCTGATTATTAAAACGGCAACAATACTGGGAGGAGAAAATGCAAATAAAAAATGGTAGCACATGCAAATTAAAATTGTGCTGCGTAAGCTGTTTTGTGTTGTTATTTAGTACGTCTAGAAAGGATGTGCAAACTGCCAGTTTGCACATCCTATTCAGCAATATAATTTTCTAATTGTATACCTGCTGCATGACTTAAGGAGCTGAAACTGATGCGTGTTGGTGTCTGCTGGCGGTTCTTTTAATTAAAAATGTTTTTCATATACATCAATTTCCTTTATTTAACCAGGTAAAGACTCATTGCGATTAAAATCTCTTTTACAAGAGCGATCTGACCTGATATATGAATCTATGCATTTTGCCGTATCTGGAAGACTCCAACAAACGCTCAAAGTTATTACCAGCATCTTCCATGAGCGCACCTTCAGCGCACTAAAACGTGTGTTTCATAGTGCATGCACTGCTGGACTCTGTCCAAAATGTGCAGAAAAAGTGGTACATAATGGCCTGCTGCATGTTTAAAAACATAAAACGCCACAGGTAAGAGCATGATAACATGCAGTGATGGGCAGTAACAAGTTACATGTAGTGAAACTACGTAGCTTAACTACATTTTCCAGTAGCTTAGCTACTTTTTTAACGAGTAGCTTTTCATGTAACGTAGCTACTTTTAGACCGATTTAACTAGGTAGCTTACATCAAAGCTACACGCTGCAAAGATAGAAAATGGACTGTGAATCCAAGCCAAAGATATATGGAGAAAATACCTGGATGAATGAGAACATCCATACATATGAAGAACATCTATGATGATTGGTTGGTGTCCGTATGATGAGTCACAATTGGGTAAGTTAAGGGCAAAACATTACGGACTGGCCAATCAGAGGCAAGATAAGGCGGGTCGTTGAAACTAGTAAGCAAAATCATAACAGTCTCATGTCACATGACAACGAGGGAGCCGGAGACAGAGGGACGCTTCAAGCTGATCACCCCAAAAAAAAGATACATACTTGAAAATGACTGCGGGACTCTCTCCCGCAGATTAGATTTCTCCTTTAGTGATGAAGACGACGTCCAGGAAACCCACAATCATGCGTGTACTTGGCCATATTTAGACAAATGTATGTCTTTGGAGAAAACAATGCTCAAAATTTTAGTTTTTAGTTGTTTACTCTGTAAACCAAAATCAGAACTGCTCTCTTCTTCTAAGACGTCAAGCACAAATTTAGGAACATACAAGAAGGTGAGTTGAGTTCATGCAAAGTTTTACTGCACATAGCTATTACCAACTGTTGCCATCTATATTTTTTTGTCAAAATATAGATAGATGCTGTTTTTTACTGTAGGTAGAGTATATGAATAACAATACAGGGGTGGGCCAAAGACAAGGCAAACTAAATAAATACATACGGTGTGGTAGTTGTAGGGTGACCCCAGCTAAATGACAGATAGTTAATAGAAATAGACCTGGGTCCATTTGTACACTCTCAGTTACATTAACATTGACATTATACATGTGTACCAATAGATACTGTATAAAGTAAATGCTAGGGGTGTGGGAAAAAAATTGATTTGAATTTGAATCGCAATTCTCACGTTGTGTGATTCAGAATCGATTCTCATTTTTAAAAAATCTATTTTTTATTTTTTATTTATTTATTTAAAAAAAAAGTAATTTTATTTTATTTTTTTAAATTAATCAATCCAACAAAACAATACACAGCAATACCATAACAATGCAATCCAATTCCAAAACCAAACCCGACCCAGCAACACTCAGAACTGCAATAAATAGAGCAATTGAGAGGAGACACAAACATGACACAGAACAAACCAAAAGTAATGAAACAAAAATGAATATTATCAACAACAGTATCAATATTAGTTACAATTTCAACATAGCAGTGATTAAAAAGCCCTCATTGACATTATCATTAGACATTTATAAAAATAAAAATAAATTAACAATAGTGTCACAGTGGCTTACACTTGCATCGCATCTCATAAGCTTGACAACACACTGTGTCCAATATTTTCACAAAGATAAAATAAATCATATTTTTGGTTCATTTAATAGTTAAAACACATTTACATTATTGCAATCAGTTGATAAAACATTGTCCTTTACAATTATAAAAGCTTTTTACAAAAATCTACTACTACCCCAGTCTGCTTGCATGTCAGCAGACTGGGGTAGATCCTGCTGAAATCCTATGTATTGAATGAATAAAGAATTGTTTGGAATTGGGAAAAAAATCGTTTTTGAATCGAGAATCGTGTTGAATTGAAAAAAAATCTATTTTCAATCGAATCGTGACCCCAAGAATCGATATTGAATCGAATCGTGGGACACCCAAAGATTCACAGCCCTAGTAAATGCCGTTAATTGTAGATTTGATGTAGCAAGCTACTTTTGCTGTGTAGCTTGTAATGCAGCTTGCTACAATTCTCCGGGGCATAGCTACATTTAATCAAAAGTAACTTATAGCTTAGCTTACTACAGTTTCCAAGTAGTTTGCCCATCACTGATAACATGAATGTGCAGTAAATGAGTGTCTCCGTGGTGAAAGTATCATAGTACACGCAAATCCTCATTCAAATAGGGCGGTCTGCACCAGTTATCAACTGTACTTTGTCTTGGTGCAAGTTAAAACTAAATTTTATAGTATATACTGTATATGCTGTTTAGTGAATGGTATACTGTACAAATTTGCTCAGCAGCTGTGTTAGAAAATAATATAAAATATCATATAAAAAAGTAACATATGAATATAGATAAAAATATGAAAAAAAAAAAAACAAACATCCTTCATTGTCATCCATTCTCCTTTGCGTATGTCAACAACTGCTTATGTCAACGTCGGTCAGCAAGTATGAGGGCTGTCGACATAAACGGTTTCCACTGTAATCTGATTCCCGAACACATTTTCTGACTATAATGAATGTTGGCCTCCCATTGAAGACATCTGCCTCGGCTTTTGAGGGAACACAAACCAAATGTCCAGCGGTTTTCCAAAGGAGACATTCGTAAGGGCAGAATTTGTGAGAGAGCGTGAGAGAAGACAGATTTGTGAACATAAGCGATTTGAGCAAGAGGAGTTGCATAACATGTGAGCAAGCAACTTTCTCAAGCTTATGATCAAACTTGCTGGCGTTCACTTTGACAGCTGGAGGGCTTTGAACGCAGGTTTACTCCACGGCCAAACATGCTCCCTTAAATGTTTGCCATCTATTACACTTTGAACAGATTGCTCTCTAAGTATGGTTTCAAACCTTCAACCTGGCACACATGTGTTAAATACCTCCATGAAAGGAGAAAGTGACTTAAAGGTGACATCTCAATGAAAAAGTACATCGTACTTGCTTTTTTACAGTCGTCCCTCATTTATCACGGTTAATTGGTTATAGGCCTGACCCTGGTACACAAATTTCAATAAAGTATAATTATCAATGAAAGAAAATATTTTAACAGTTTCAGCATATCCAAACCCCGTTTCCATATGAGTTGGGAAATTGTGTTAGATGTAAATACAAACGGAATACAATGATTTGCAAATCCTTTTCAACCCATATTCAGTTGAATATGCTACAAAGACAACATATTTGATGTTCGAACTGATAAACTTTTTTTTTTTTTGCAAATAATCATTAACTTTAGAATTTGATGCCAGCAACACGTGACAAAGAAGTTGGGAAAGGTGGCAATAAATACTGATAAAGTTGAGGAATGCTCATCAAACACTTATTTGGAACATCCCACAGGTGAACAGGCAAATTGGGAACAGGTGGGTGCCATGATTGGGTATAAAAGTAGATTCCATGAAATGCTCAGTCATTCACAAACAAGGATGGGGCGAGGGTCACCACTTTGTCAACAAATGTGTGAGCAAATTGTTGAACAGTTTAAGAAAAATCTTTCTCAACCAGCTACTGCAAGGAATTTAGGGATTTCACCATATTCAATCCGTAATATCATCAAAGGGTTCAGAGAATCTGGAGAAATCACTGCACGTAAGCAGCTAAGCCCGTGACCTTCGATCCCTCAGGCTGTACTGCATCAACAAGCGACATCAGTGTGTAAAGGATATCACCACATGGGCTCAGGAACACTTCAGAAACTCACTGTCAGTAAGTATAGTTGGTCGCTACATCTGTAAGTGCAAGTTAAAACTCTCCTATGCAAGGCGAAAACCCTTTATCAACAACACCCAGAAACGCCGTCGGCTTTGCTGGGCCTGAGCTCATCTAAGATGGACTGATTCAAAGTGGAAAAGTGTTCTGTGGTCTGACAAGTCCACATTTCAAATTGTTTTTGAAAACTGTGGACGTCGTGTCCTCTGGACCAAAGAGGAAAAGAACCATCCGGATTGTTATAGGCACAAAGTTGAAAAGCCAGCATCTGTGATGGTATGGGGGTGTATTAGTGCCCAAGACATGGGTAACTTACACATTTGTGAAGGCGCCATTAATGCTGAAAGGTACATACAGGTTTTGGAGCAACATATGTTGCCATCCAAGCAACGCTATCATGGACGCCCCTGCTTATATCAGCAAGACAATGCCAAGCCACGGGTTACATCAACGTGGCTTCATAGTAAAAGAGTGCGGGTACTAGACTGGCCTGCCTGTAGTCCAGACCTGTCTCCCATTGAAAATGTGTGGCGCATTATGAAGCCTAAAATACCACAACGGAGACCCCCGGACTGTTGAACAACTTAAGCTGTACATCAAGCAAGAATGGGAAAGAATTCCACCTGAGAAGCTTAGAAAATGTGTCTCCTCAGTTCCCAAACGTTTACTGAGTGTTGTTAAAAGGAAAGGCCATGTAACACAGTGGTGAACATGCCCTTTCCCAACTACTTTGGCACGTGTTGCAGCCATGAAATTCTAAGTTAATTATTATTTGCAAAAAAAAAATAAAGTTTATGAGTTTGAACATCAAATATCTTGTCTTTGTAGTGCATTCAATTGAATATGGGTTGAAAAGGATTTGCAAATCATTGTATTCCGTTTATATTTACATCTAACAAAATGTCCCAACTCATATGGAAACGGGGTTTGTAAAAACTGTTCACAACATTCAAAAAATGTTTTAACATAACACCCCCCGCGACCCCAAAAAAGGGACAAGCGGTAGAAAATGGATGGATGGATCACTCGATACATGAAATAACAGTCTTTACACTCATTTCACCCAATAGTAGCCCTGAGTGTGTTCGACTGGAGTTTACAGTACTTATTGCTAGCCAAGAGGATCCGCCAAGCGTTATTGCAATGGCCGTCACCCGGCCACTACAACACGGTCACTATGTGGAAATAATTTATCACTTCCTGGGTAATTCCTCAAAGTTAGAACGCTAGTCTTCCATGTGCTTAAAGGGGCGTAAGTTGTTCTGCGAAAAGTTGGTCAACTTGACAGTCGCAGCTACGATCATTAGCTGTGATGTTAGCATTCCGTGTTGTTAGCATTCTGTGTTGTTAAAATTGTGTGTCCCGCGTTGTTATTTCACATTGCTCACACCAAAAGCTCACCAATTGATATGGAACTGATGATGTTGAAGATGAAGTGCATCAACAGAGTTCATCTCCACACTGCAAAAACTGAATTCTAATTAAGATGAAATATCTGAAATAAGGGTGATATTTGCTTATTTTCTGTCTGATAAGATAATTCTTCTCACTAAGCAGATTTTATGTTAGAGTGTTTTACTTGTTTTATGGGTTTTGGTCCTAAATTATCTCAGTAAGATATTACAGTTTGTTGCTGAGATATTATGACCTATATTGAGTAAAACATGCTTGAAACTAGAATATCAACTGTTGCAAAGCTGTGTCATCAACACTCACAAGTATAAAACTACTTTTTTTAAAGTAATAATTGCTTATTTCAAGCATGTAAAAAAAAAATCATGACTTTGACACAATTGTGTCTCATATTAAAACAGATGACAGCCACATGGACTTTGCTATTCTATTTTCAATTAAACAGTAGAAAATGCATACTCATATAGTAGTACAGTTGTTATTAGTGAGAATATACTTATTTTAAGGTATTTTTAGGTTTATTGAGGTTAGCTAATTTTACTTGTTTTGGAAAGTCTTGACAAGCCAAATTTTCTTGTTCTATTAGCAGATAATTTTGCTTAGTTTTTTTTTTTCTTGTTTTTGAACACTGGCTTTTTGCAGTGCACTTAGCATGGCTGGACAGCTGCTGATAGCTGATAGCAGTCGTGTCAGCATTAAGTGGCGCGCCAATCCTGGTATGTCTATTGTCCCATATTTTGACATCGCTTGTGTCAAAGGCTCACCAATGTGGAGATGTGTCATTAATGAGGCAGGAGTTGAAAATTAAATGCATCAAAAAGTTGTTCTTCCAAAAGTTGGTCAACTTGATCGTAGTGGTGAGGATACAGTAGCACCGAGATTGGCTGCTTGTTGTTGTTAGCAATGTTCACCCTTTTAAACTGGAAACGGAAGTCCTGCTTGGTGAATATCTTTATCGATCGCCACAAGAAAATAACAGAAAATAGGACAAATACTGCACTGTAGTTAAGACTAACAACTAGAGATGGCCGATAATATCGACTGCCGATATTATCGGCCGATAAATGCTTTCAAATGAAATATCGGAAATTATCGGTATCGGTTTCAAAAAGTAAAATGTATGACTTTTTAAAACACCGCTGTACGGAGTGGTACACGGACGTAGGGACAAGTACAGAGCGTCATAAACCTTAAAGCCACTGCCTTTGCATGCCGGCCCAATCACATAATATCTACGGCTTTTCACACACACAAGTGAATGCATTTCATACTTGGTCAACAGCCATACTGGTCACACTGAGGGTGGCCGTATAAACAACTTTAACACTGTTACAAATATGCGCCACACTGTGAACCCACACCAAACAAGAATGACAAACACATTTCGGGAGAACATCCGCACCGTAACACATCATAAACACAACAGAACAAATACCCAGAACCCCTTGCAGCACTAACTCTTCCGGGTCGCTACAATATACACCCCCCGCTATCCCTACCCCTCACCCCCCACCTCAACCCCGCCCACCTCAACCTCTTCATGCTCTTTCAGGGAGAGCATGTCCCAAATTCCAAGCTGCTGTTTTGAGGCATGTTAAAAAAAATAATGCACTTTGTGACTTCAATAATAAATATGGCAGTGCCATGTGGGCATTTTTTTCCATAACTTGAGTTGATTTATTTTGGAAAACCTTGTTACATTGTTTAATGCATCGAGCGGGGCATCACAACAAAATTAGGCATTATAATGTGTTAATTCCACGACTGTATATATCGGTATCGGTTGATATGGGAATCGGTAATTAAGAGTAGGACAATATCGGAATATCGGATCTCGGCAAAAAAGCCATTATCGGACATCTCTACTAGCAACTAATTTTCTCAGCGTATCAGCATATTGAGAACGAGATAGGCACTGACACTACCCATATCCACATAGGTTTTATTAGTCGAAAATATATTTTGCCCTGTCAGTTGGATGGCACATCGACATACAGACTAACGGGCATATATTTCCTCCATTAGCCTGTATGTCGATGTGTCATTGACCGGGCTAGCATGCTAAAAGCATTACACTCGTGTGATGGTGCTTTGCTCCTAAGCATTCGTTGCACGAACATATTAGCTTTGTTAGACAAGATCATAGACTGTATTGGACAATATAGTTTAAATGCAAAATGTCCATTTCCAATTATTACAAGTAATGAGAAAACGTCAATTGCCTTAGGAGGAAATTAGCAAGTTTGGCGTCAGATGAAAAAATCTTCTCCGCCTTCAATCGTCTCCATCTTTCAAAGTCATCCCCGATACAAATCCTCATTTTGTTCCTGGCTTTGTCATGAATAAGTTGAGAATCGTAACGACGCCTTTTAGATTTACTAAGGCCTGACATGTTTAGTAACTTTACCAGTGGCAGTAGCTCGACGAACAATGCGATGCGTAACTGGCAATTTGGATGTGACACACTCACGGACATTTTAATTGGTCAAACGATGGAGGGCGGGGGATCGAAATGAAAACAATAACAATATTTTGGGTCTGTAAATCTAATTTTGAAATGAGCATATCCTGGCTGAACTACCGTTATCAGTCATAAGGGTATTCAAAAAGAACATGATTTATTAATGCCTTTTGACATATCAAGGCCATTTAATGATGACTTGACATGAAATTATTACATATGGCACCTTTAAATAAGATTATATGCTATCCTATTGTAAATACCACGGCTTCACTACATGGCAATTTTTTTTATTTTTAGAGCAAGTGCAACTTTTTTTTTATATAGGAGCTAAATTGATTAGTTTTGGTATCTGATCCTTTTAAGTCATCCAGCAGCTAAAAAATGGAATTGCTGGACAGAGGACATGTCCACTATTTTCATTTCTGATCGCCTTCTTCTTGCCACAATGGGCACAGCCATATGTGCGTAACTGCCAGCTTGCACATACCGGTCACGATCTGGTGAGCGTTGCTTGCTTGACCCCAAGGATGGCAGGCGGAATGCAAGTAAAAAACAATTTATTCATCACAAGCAGGTAACAAACAAAAACCGCACACTCAGCATCAGTCTCAAAAGGAACAATGATCCAGCACTGAAGGAGGGACCTAGGTGGAACTAAATAGAACTAATTAACGAGAAACAGGTATGCTGACAGGACATGGAACAGAAAGTTAAGGTGCAACAAAAACACAGAGACCAAACAGGAAACACTGACAAAACAAGAGCACCAGGACAGTAAGTGATTCTAAACACATTTTGCTAGAAAATTTGGGTTAATGCTTTGAAAAAGGCGGCAAATGAGGAAATCGTGGCAGCATTTCGCTTCCATTCATTTCTGGCGGAGGCTCCAGCGTGACCAGAGAGGTGAGAAATAGCACATATGCAACTTTTGCTCACTCGGTGGTAAAAGTGGCTGCTTGCAGCTCAAAGTGAATTTTGCATTGGGTGTACATTGTCTATCTCACCCGTGAATATCTCTGGTTGGGATAGCTGTGGGCAGACGGCAGGAAAGACTTGGGCTGGCAAAATCACTTGGCTGGCAACGGGGCGGAAGGTGTGATGGCGGCAAGCAAATGTCGAGGTGCTCCATCATGGTATCTTGTTGTTCTGACAAATCTTGAAGGCCAACGCCCATAGCCTTAAACTGGTCCTCTTGGTGAGGTAGACATTGGGCCTGACTACACAGCACATACTTTATCTGGTCTGTCTCCACGGTTTCCATCTTGTTGGCCGGTATCTTCTGTACCGATTCTTCAGGTGTGGATCCAAAAATGCAGAGACAGAAGCCAGATACCGGTTTTGCGACCTCTTTATTTTTGAGGTAGGCAAGAACCGGAAACAACTGAAGGTGATGGTGGCAGTTAGAGTTTACACACCACGGAAAAACGGAAAATAGCAAAATGTACCAAAAGGCCAAAATAGGAAACAGAAATAATTGAGCAAACCAAAAAGAAGGGGTAGACGCCGGTCCGGTTAGGGAGAGAAACACAGAGCTGGAGGAGATCGGCTTATGCCAGCTGTGCCCAATTGCTCAACTGTCAGTGGCACGTCCACTGACAGAGGAGAGAAAAGAAAAGGCAAGCCCAACAGAACAGACATTGAAGCAGGAGAATGTAACAGACACTACCAAAAAGTTTTAAGCAGAGAATAAATTACTGAGCTGCTGGATACTGTTAACTGATTGTTATTTGCTAAGCATTGAACAATGCTTAGACTGAGTATGTAATCAGTTTCCCCTAATGTTTTCAATCGTGGGGCACCTCCATGCCAAAATAAAAGCCGCCACACCTTTAATTTGTTTTATATTTAAAAACATTTCTTTTTTTTAAAAAGTACTTTAATGTATTGTAGCCTCCAGAAGAAGTCAAACAAAGTCTGACACTCTTTTTAACTTTTATTGGCAATCTAATGCTAACAACCGGCCCAATTCCAACACGTAATGTCTCTCGTGCACAAACATCCATCTCCGTGCTTCCCAGACACAGAACAAAACTTTTCATTCACCACCAACCCCCTTAAAGGTGTTCAATATCATGGGAAAATAAATATCAACAATACACAAACATAAACAATATCCCCAGCAGGTCATTACAGTATAAATGGATATATATGGGCAATTATTTGCACACTATTGACAAATGATGCACCGAAAATTCGGCCGCCCAAAAGACTTTGATCACCAGAACAGCACTGCTGAAACCGAATGTTGTGATGACGTAGGGAAAGATGCAGGTTCATGCATTTGGGCATGAGTTTGCATGCAAGTTTAGATGCATCTTTTTTTAAACAGTGGGCCATTTGTGATGTCACAGATTGACGGACGTATTTATGTGGGCAGTCTGGTACGGTATATGTTGGCTGCTGGCTTCTGTCATGCCTTCACATCTCATGCCTTCCCAACAACCCTCACGTCTATTGAAGAAAAATATTTCCTGTTTATTTGTCTACAACATTTACAAGGGACGGTTTTGTCAATACTGGCCAATACAAAGTTGGATTAGCCGGTGAATTCTGACAAAAAAGAGGCCAACATTACGACATGACTAGACCAGAGAAGAGAAGGTTAAAGTATTATTTTCATTTAATCGTGGCATGCACATAATAGCACGTACATTTTGGTGAAAGTAGATTTTTTTTTATGCGGCTTGAGAATGTGCAAGTGTACCTCTTGTGACTAGTGAATCTATAGAACGTTTATGAAGTTAATTTTTGGTAGTGTCGGAAATTTTTTTTTACCAGGAAGTTCATCTTTAAGATATATATTTAACAATGTACAAAAAGATAGTTTGATACTTTTGGAGAAAATAGGGCATGGTTTCATTTGCAATCTAAATGGGACGCCGCTGCACACGTTTGCAGACATATGTACAAAGTGGGTTCAAAATGTGACTGTGGAGCAAAATTTACAGAATTATTTATTTATTTTTTTTTTTTTTTTTGGTCATAAAAAAATACAATCAAGTGTGCTTACGGACTGTATCTCTGCAGACTGTATTGATATATATTGATATACAATTAGGGATGTCCCGATCCGATATTTGGATCGGATCGGCTGCCGATATTTGCCAAAAATTGCGTATCGGCAAAGCATGGGAAAATGCCGATCCAGATCCAGTTTAAAAAAAAACTCTGGTCCGTGTTTTCCAACGCACCTATTTAAATAATACATTCCACTTTTCTGCTGCTCCGTAATATCCGTTCCGCATTTTCCAGCACACCTTCAACACATCCACAATTCTCACGCAGTTGCTTTTAGCTGCTGGCATTACACGACAGGCTCTTCTCACTCTTTCCTGTGTCTCCCTCTCACAGACAGCGAGCACACCTTCTTACACACGTCACATACTGTCACGTCATACGTCACATACGTATACGTCCTCTCCCAGCAGAGAGCGAGGTAGCGGCATGGCTAACGTTAGCTGTGATGCTAGCGCAGCCGCTAAAGTGCGCGCCTGCTCAAGTGTCCTCTGCGCACGGAAAATCTATGCCACGCACAAAATCAAATAAAAAAATAAGCGCATAACAATTTTCGACACACAGACACGACAGAGACAACAGTTTTTGTCATCATTGTTCAAATATTGTGACGTCTGTCGAGACGCTTATCTCCATTCGGTGGCACACGCCCACACCATCAAAATGCCGAGGCAGGCAAAAATTCCCACATCAACACCGTATGAAAAAATTAGTGATGTTTTTAGTTGTTACCATTTAGTGGTCAATTGTACGGAATATGTACTTCACTGTGCAACCTACTAATAAAAGTCTAAAATCAATCAATCAAAACACATAGAATCATCATACTGCTGTGATTATATGCATCAAGTGTTCATTCAAGGCTAAGGCAAAATATCGAGATATATATCGTGTATCGCAATATGGCCTTAAAATATCGCAATATTTAAAAAAAGGCCATATCGCCCAGCCCTAGTTCAATGATGCCATTTCTGTTTGTCATGTATAATTTTGTCTATTTTGTGTTTATCCTTGAATAAACAGGTCAGTTTCTTGTTACCAACCATTGTGTATTATTCAAACTCACCTAATTCAGCTGGCTAGTTGTTATCAAGAGTACTAAAACCCTTTTCAACATGATTCTGACAACTAAGTAGGCTAAATAACTTTAAACTTTAATACATGCTCGGATAGGCCAGTATCGGTATCGGTCAGTATCGGTATCGGATCGGAAATGCAAAAACAATATCGGTATCGGATCGGAAGTGCAAAAACCTGGATCGGGACATCCCTATATACAATGTAGGAACCATAAATATTAATAACAGAAAGAAAGAACCCTTTTGTGCGAATAAGTGTAAATGGGGGGATATATATATATTTTTTGTCATAAAAAAATACAATCATATGTGCTTACGGACTGTATCCCTGCAGACTGTATTGATCTATATCAGTGGTTCTTAACCTGGGTTCGATCGAACCCTAGGGGTTCGGTGAGTCGGCCTCAGGGGTTCGCGGAGGTCGAGACACACACGACTCATCGTGTAAATAAAAACTTCTCCCTATCGGCGTATTATGGATACGGCAACAGCAGAAGTCACACTGATTCATTGTGAGATCATGCACTGTGTTGGTTTTGTTCTTTGAACAAGGTGATGTTCATGCATGGTTCATTTTGTGCACTGGAAAAAAAACATATAACTTTGTCTTGAATTTGAAAAAATATATATATATATTTTATTTTCATTAAAGAAGGGTTTGTTGAATGCGCATATGAAGCTGGTGGGGTTCGGTACCTCCAACAAGGTTAAGAACCACTGATCTATATTGATATATAATGCAGGAACCAGAAATATTAATAACAGAAAGAAACAACCCTTTTGTGCGAATGAGTGTAAATGGGGGAGGGAGGTTTTTTGGGTTGGTGCACTAATTGTAAGTGTATCTTGTGTTTTTTATATTGATTTGATAAAACAAAAATATATATTTTTTTTATTTTATTTTTAATTTTTATTTCTTGTGTGGCCCGGTACCAATCGATCCACGGACCGGTACCGGGCCGTGGCCCGGTGGTGGGGACCACTGATCTAGACCACAGGGAAGTGTTTTAAATGTAGAAATTCAATCTTGATATTCTCATTAAAGGTTATAAACATGCAAGCAGTTTGAGAGAACATAAATTGAGATAATTTTCTAAAAATTCCTTGAGATTAATTGTTATAAGATTGAACATGTATCCACAAACTCAGGTACAAATGAGTTACAAAAAACAGCATCTTAACAGTAATTAAGCATGAAGATACTACAATTAGGGTTGAAAAAAAAGAAGGCACACATTGCACTTAACAGTACTAAATTAGCATGTACTTCATTAGCATGATAGGAACATGTAGCTTCCTTGTTGACAAAAACGTTTACCAAACTTCCTCAATTGTTTCTTCTTCTTTTTTTTAATGTCACTGTGATAAAAAGTCACATCTGGAGTCTGATCTAGAAGCTAGGCAGATAATTCTATCTAGGTAGCTGCCGCCACTCTGAGGCAGTGACCGCAGCCAAGGCAGAATGAACAGATGTTGGGCGGCATGGCGTAGTGGGTAGAGCAACCGTGCCAGAAACCTGAGGGTTGCAGGTTCGCTCCCCGCCTCTTACCATCCAAAAATCGCTGCCGTTGTGTCCTTGGGCGGGACACTTCACCCTTTGCCCCCGGTGCCACTCACACCAGTGAACTGAATGATGAATGATAGGTGGTGGTCGGAGGGGCCGTTGGCGCAAATTGCAGCCACGCTTTCGTCAGTCTACCCCAGGGCAGCTGTGGCTATGAAAGTAGCTTACCACCACCAGGTGTGAATGGGTACTTAGAAAAGCGCTATATAAATCCCAGTTATTATTATTATTATTATGCCAGGAATGACTTTGACAGGTGACGTTGGCATCCATTGGCTTAGCTTGTAGTTGTAGCAGACTTGTGGAGCTAAATTGTCGTTCGAACTAATCTATCGATGTTTTACAGACTATTGTTAATTTTCACTGTAAAAAAAAAACAATTTGGAACAGTGCATCCTTTGACAGCAGAAGGCATACTTTTGTTTTTAAATACAGGACGATTCAGTTTTTCAAGGGATGGTTGGCAACCCTAAAAAACATATGACTCTGAGGCGTATGCCTGTAAAATTTGCCCCCAAAAAATGCTAAAATGCTAATGCTTTCAGTTAGCATGTATCAAGTTTAATAATAATATGACTCTGAGGTGTGTACCTGCAAAAATAACTAAAAAAGATAACATGCTAGTGTGCTAACATAAGCGGGCTAGCGATAGACCTACATTATCAAGAAGCATTTTCACTTTGGAATGGTTTAACACTTTTGTCATGTAAAAGTAGGAAATCCAGTCAAACTGAATTCTCTGGAATTAAAAAAAATAGATATTGTGAATGTCCTGAATAAGTGGAATGTTTTGAAGGTAAATGGTTGAAATGTGTCGAAAAATGTGGAGGAAGTAGTGGGGGAAAATAAGGTTGAAACAATGGGAATTTTAAACCATTTTGGACTAATTTAAAAATAATTAATATTAATAATTCAAAACTAATTTTGATATTTTGGACAAAATTAAAGTGGGAATTTTGGGAAAAACAAGAAATTCTCTGTAAATTCTAGACTATAAGCCACTACTTTTTACTTTAAACCTTTATAAAACGGTGCGGCTAATTTGTAAATTTTTCTCAATTAACGGCCGGCTATAATACAAATAGTTTTCATAAAACACTTTCAAAGACACTGAAATGCTGTGTTATTGTTTGTGCAATGGTACCATCTTTTGGACGAGTTCGATTACTGCAGGGTGAATGTCTGCAGTATTTTCTTTTGTTCAGACCAGGGGTCGGCAACCCAAAATGTTGAAAGAGCCATATTGGACCAAAAATACAAAAACAAATCTGTCTATAGCCGCAAAAAAATTAAAAGCCATATTATACAGATAGTGTGTCATGAGATATACATTGAATTAAGAGGACTTAAAGGAAACTAAATGAGCTCAAATATACCTACAAACGAGGCATTATGATGCAATATGTACATATAGCTAGCCTAAATAGCATGTTAGCATCGATTAGCTTGCAGTCATGCAGTGACCAAATATGCCCGATTAGCACTCCCCACAAGTCAATAACATCAACAAAACTCACCTTTGTGCATTCATGCACAACGTTAAAAGTTTGGTGGACAAAACGAGACAGAAAAAGAAGTGGCATAAAACACGTCCTAGAAAGTCAGAGAAAGTTATACATGTAAACAAACTACGGTGAGTTCAAGGACCGCCAAAATTAGTAGGACAAAACGGCGCTCGCCAAATACTCGAATCAGTGAAGCATGTTTAATATAAACAGTGGGATTTATAACAATTAGGGAGGTTTGTGTCATGTTTGGCCTCCTACAGAAACCATATTAAAACAAAAAATAAATTATTTCCCCTCATCTTTTTCCATTTTTCATACATCTTTGGAAAAGCTCCAGGGAGCCACTAGGGCGGCGCTAAAGAGCCGCTCTAGAGCCGCGGGTTGCCGACCCCTGGTTTAGATCTTTCAACCAATCCAATCCAATCCAATCCAATCCACTTTATTTATATAGCACATTTAAACAACAAAATGTTTCCAAAGTGCTGCACAACAATATTAAAAACAATATTCTAATATTATCCTTAGCTCCACCAATGACTGAATAAAAACAAAAAATAAATACATATAAAACCAATAAAAAAAACAATATAAAATAAATATGATTAAAACAATTTTGAAGGGTAAAACCAATTTAAAACAGTAAATAGAAATCAAAATTTTAAAAACACAGAGGACAACAGAGAACCACACAACTCACGTAGTGTTAAAAGCCAGAGAATAAAAGTGGGTCTTAAGACGAGACTTAAAACACTCCACTGTGGGAGCAGTTCGAACATGGAGGGGCAGAGTGTTCCAGAGCTTAGGGCTGACCACAGAGAAGGCCCTGTCTCCCCTGGTTTTAAGTCTGGTCTTGGGCACTACGAGCTGGAGCTGGCTTTCGGACCTCAGAGCGAGCGCAGGATTGTAAATTTGGATGAGGTTCGAGATAAACTGAGGTGCCAGTCCATGTAAAGCTTTAAAAACAAACAGCAAGGTTTTAAAATCAATTCTAAGATGAACAAGGAGCCATGCAAACTCTCAAGAATTGGGGTTATATGCTGGCGTTTCCTGGCCCCTGTTAAAAGTTGTGTCAATGCCATTGACTTGTTTGTCAAGTTTAAAATTGCTGTCTATAGTGACGCCAAGGCTGGTGACTTTAGGACGCACATAATTTTGCAATGGTCCCAAGTCAGTGAGGGCCGGACCAAAAACTAAAATTTCCATTTTTCCCTCATTCATTATTAAAAAATTCTGGGCTAACCAAGCCTTGACGTCGCATAGACAGTTGAGAAAGGGTGTCAGGGGGCCGTGGCCTTTTGAAATCGGCATATAATTTTGGCAGTCATCTGCATAAAAGTGATAAGACACTCCATGCCTCTTAAAAATCTCTCCAATCGGGAGGAGATATAGAGAGAACAGGATGGGGCCTAGAATAGATCCCTGGAGGACACCACAGTAAAGCGAAACAGAAGAAGAGGTGGCGTCCCCCAGCCTGACAGAGAAGGACCTCTCTGACAGGTAGGATCTGAACCACTCTAATGCAGTCCCCCTGACACCCACACAGTCTCTCAGGCGGTCTAAAAGAATTGTGTGGTCGACTGTGTCAAAGGCAGCTGTAAGATCCTAAAGCACTAAAATGGCAGAGCTGCCAGAGTCAGACATTAAAAGCAAATCATTAAAAACCTTTAAAAGTGCAGATTCAGTACTGTGCAAAGCTTTGTATCCAGACTGAAATGGATCTAAAGTGCTATTTTAATCTAAAAAAGGCTGCAGTTGCGCCAAAACACATTTCTCCAAAATTTTTGACACAAAAGGTAATTTAGAAATGGGCCGATAATTTCACAAATTTGTAGGATCAAGACCTGTTTTTTTTTTAATCAAAGGCTCAACAACAGCTCCTTTACAAAAAAAAGGGCACACTGCCAGAAATCAAGCTGCTGTTGATGATGTCCCTAACAGACAAGTCAATAGTGTCTCAGACTTCTTTAAAAAAGCAAGGGGGGACTGGGTCTGTGGGACAGGACGAGGGTTTTAGTTTGTCAACTATTCCTGTAAGCTCAGGCATGGACACAGGCTCAAACTGACAAAACACAGCCAAGCACTGAGTGCCCACATTGAAACTCAATGGAGAAGGAGAAAGATTTGCCCGAATAGAAGCAACCTTGTCGTTAAAAAAGGAGATACAATTTTCACAAGTTTCACTTGTCATCTCCAGTGAAGTGGCTGGGTTCGGATTAAGAACAGAACTTATAGATTTAATAAGAACACGTGGCTTGCTGACACTATTTGAAATTAAGTCTGACAGATATTTTGTTTTCTCAGCTTTAACCACACTTTGATAATTACGACAGCTTTCTTTTAAAATTTGATAAGAGACCTCCAAGTGATCCACTTTCCCTTCGCCACTCACGCCGAGCTGTGCGCGTGGTGTCATTGAGCCAGGGCTCCTGTTTTGACTTTGGACGTATAGCTCTGAGGGGCACTATACTGTCCAGAAACTCAGAACATGTGGAAATAAAAGAGCACATCAATTGTTCAGTGTCTGCAGAGTGTGATATACTCTGCATAGACACAGTGAACAAAGGAGAAAAGGCGGTTGCAGTGTCAGACCTAATAACACGGCCATGACGCACCGCAGGCGGTTTTACATCAGGGTCCAAACTTAAATTGAGCATATCAGGACTGTGATCGGAAAACACAGCATCACCAACAACGACATTGTCAACATTAAAACCATAAAACAGTACAAGGTCTAGAGTGTGTCCGTGTACATGTGTTGGGCCAGTAACATGCTGAGCCAAATTAAAACCTTCGATCAAGTCCAAAAACTTTTTTGGTTTAGAAGGACAACAAACGTGCACATTAAAATCCCCGACGATTAAAATCTTGTCGTAGCGCACCAGACTAAAAGCAATGAAGTCCGAAAAGTCCTTGATAAAGTCTTTGTGTGCTTTGGTGGTCTGTAGATTACAGCACAAAATACTGGATCAGTCTGTCGCAGCTCGAAACAGCTCAGTTCAAAGGAGGGACTAGACCACTCCACGATCACCTTGTGATAAACGCTTTCCTTTAAAACAATAGCTAAACCCTCGCCACGACCGCTTGTTCTCGGCGTGTTAATGAAGGTACAGTCTGAAGGCAATAGCTCTGAAAAAGCAGCAGACTCACCGTTGCTGATCCAGGTTTCTGTCAAGAACAGTATATCCAAAGAGCGTGATGAGGAAAAAGTCCTGGAGAACGAAAGTCTTGTTCATCACCGAAAGAAGGAGTGCCTTCTAGATGTCCATTGTGTTTCTACTCATACGGATTCTTCATTTATCACTCCAAGCAATGTTTGTAGGTTTTACAATATAACTACATTGATACTTATTAAAACATCCAATGTGTGATGTTTGTAGGAGTGTTTTCATGCATATTTGTATGTGCTATGGTAAGTGCTATCGTAATGTAATGAAGCTAGCGTCGTGAGCATTAGCCAATATGCTAACATATTTACAAGTATCTGTGTTAGTATTATTAACTTAACATGGCATTCTTTTTGTATTGTTTCAGTTTTGTAAATTCACCAAACCGTCACCGTGGACTTATTGAGTCTATAGCTAATTCGAGAGCTAGCTTTTGCAGCAAATGGGTCCACGGCGTGGCGCAGTGGAAAAGTGGCCGTGCGCGACCCGAGGGTCCCTGGTTCAATCCCCACCTAGTACCAACCTCGTCATGTCCGTTGTGTCCTGAGCAAGACACTTCACCCTTGCTCCTGATGGGTGCTGGTTAGCGCCTTGCATGGCAGCTCCCTCCATCAGTGTGTGAATGTGTGTGTGAATGGGTAAATGTGGAAGTAGTGTCAAAGCGCTTTGAGTACCTTGAAGGTAGAAAAGCGCTATACAAGTACAACCCATTTATCATTATCATTTATAATGACTTCAGTTTTTTTTTTTTTTTTATATATCTGCGGCTAAAGTTCAGAAAATACGGTACCTTGATATCCAGAAAATACAGTACCTTAAATGTCCAGGATGGGTGAAATGTGTTGATGGTGGGATGTTTGAATCGGTTGAAAAACTGTCCCATTTTATTTCAATTGGGAAAAAATGCATATAATTTTTTTTTAATTCCTGGAAATGTAGTTTTTGGAAAATAAAAAAAATGTAGAACACATGTCATAAATTTGCTGAACATTTTGGAAAGTATAATGTTTTGAATCGGATAAAAAAAATACTTTTTTCTAGCATTCCATCTATATAAGACTTGTGTGAAGTTGGGTCCCTTATCACTGCAAATATTAAAATAACGCTGCCATTTGTTTGTGTGTAAAAAATGTTGTTTGCGCCATTATGGTTTTTAAGTTATTTTAAAAATAATTATTATTCTAAAATAACTCAGTAAAAATAACAGTGGTACCGTGTTACAATTTACAGTAACACTTCAAGACTTCAATTTCGGTTTAAAAAAACCTTTGAACAATTTGAAATGTAGACTCGTCAGACCACAGAACACTTTTTTACTTTGCATCAGTCCATCTTAGATGAGCTCGGGCCCAGCGAAGTCGTCGGTGTTTCTGGGTGTTGTTGATAAATGGCTTTCGCTTTGCATAGTAGAGTTTTAACTTGCACTTACAGATGTAGCGACGAACTGTAGTTACTGACAGTGGTTTACTGAAGTGTTCCTGAGCCCATGTTGTGATATCCTTTACACACTGATGTCGGTTTTTGATGCAGTGCCGCCTGAGGGATCGAAGGTCACGAGTTTCAATGTTTGTGTTCAGCCTTGCTGCTTACGTGCAGTGATTTCTCCAGATTCTCTGAACCTTTTGATGATATTACGGACGGAAGATAGTGAAAACCTCTAAATTCCTTGCAATAGCTCGTTGAGAAATGTTGTTCTTAAACTGTTGGACAATATGCTAACGCATTTGTTCACAAAGTAGTGACCCTCGCCCCATCCTTGTTTGTGAATCACTGAGCATTTCATGGAAGCTGCTTTTATACCCAATCATGGCACCCATCTGTCCCCAATTAGCCTGTTCACCTGTGGAATGTTCCAAAAAAGTGTTTGATGAGCATTCCTTAACGTTCTCAGTCTTTTTTGTCACTTGTGCCAGCTTTTTTTAAACATGTTGCAGGCAACAAATTCCAAATGAGCTAATATTTGCAAAAAATAAAGTTTTCCAGTTCGCACGTTCAGTATCTTGTCTTTGCAGTCTATTCAAATGAATATATGTTGAAAAGGATTTGCAAATCATTGTATTCTGTTTCTGCCAATTCACTGGTTTTGAGTTTTGTAGATCATAAATAATGGCTCTCATTTTTCAGTCGATTGAGCTGCCACTTTTGTACCGTAAAATCTATGGTTGTTTTTGCAGTGCATTAATGTAAATTAAAAACAATACTGTTACATTTTTAACGGTAACATTCAGGCAACTGAGCAGCCAATTTTTGTCCGGTAAAATCTAGGGTCATTGTTTTTCACAGTGCAATACTGTGAATTGCAAAATGGTCCAATTTTTATGTTTACCATATAATTCTGGCGACTGAGCTAACAGTCGTTTTTTAACCATACAATCTACTGACTTTTTAACAGAGTACAATGGAACTTTCGACAAAATGACAAAAATTGAAATAAACATTAAGTAAAAAGGCATGTCAACAAAACTGCCTTAAATTGAAAAATGCTTTATTATCAGCCATTCTCTTTATGTTTCTGAACAAAGTCTTACGCGAGTCCCACTCAAGGGCTTACCTGGGCTGAAACCCGATTTTGACGGTGGAATGCTATGATTGGTGTTCATAGCTGTCAATCACAAACAGCTCAGCTTTGTCTAGCGATTGGGTTCTCTCTCTCTCTCTAAGCAGCGCTGTTTTTTCCTTCTGCTCTAAATGGAGCTCGAACCCACATAGCCCATGTGGGAGACCAGCTTACTACCATTGAGCTAAAACACGGGCAGTCTACCGGACTTTCGGCAGTGTACTTGGAAATTGACTTGCTTTTCTTGCACTTGTACAGATGTGCATGTGCCCGTCATGAAGGCGATGTATTCAATGTATTCATGAAGAAAATTATTATTAAAATGGGCGATATTTTTGCCTTTTTGCTGTTCTTATAATCTACTACTCCAGTGTTTTTCAACCTTTTTTGAGCCAAGGCACATTTTTTGTGTTGAAAAAATGTGGAGGCACACCACCAGCAGAAATCACTAAAAAACAAAACTCCTTTAACAGTAAAAAGTTGTGGCAATTTTTGGGTATGACTTTAAACCATAACCAAGCATGCATCAATATAGTGTGTGTAGTGTTTTAGTTCTTGTCTTGCGCTCCTATTTTGGTGGTTTTTTCTCTTTTTTTGATATTTTCCTGTAACAGTTTCATGTCTTCCTTTGAGTGATATTTCCCGCATCTACTTTGTTTTAGCAATCAAGAATATTTCAGTTGTTTTTATCCTTCTTTGTGGGGACATTGTTGATTGTCATGTCATGTTCGGATGTATATTGTCTTTGCTCCACAGTAAGTCTTTGCTGCCGTCCAGCATTCTGTTTTTGTTTACTTTGTAAGCCAGTTTAGTTTTAGTTTCGTTCTGCATAGCCTTCCCTAAGCTTCAATGCCTTTTCTTAGGGGCACTCACCTTTTGTTTATTTTTGGTTTAAGCATTAGACACCTTTTTACCTGCACACTGCCTCCCGCTGTTTCCGACAACTACACAGCAATTTGCTACCGGCTGCCACCTACTGATATGGAAGAGTATAACCTGGTAAGTCTGTCGATCTCCAGACAGTACAGAAACTCAACACCAACACATCATTTGCAGACTATAATTACTGATTTGCAAAAAATATTTTTTACCAAAATAGGTGAAACTAGATAATCTCCCACAGCACACCAGACTGTATCTCACGGCACACTAAGCCGCGGCACAGTGGTTGAAAAACACTGTACTAGTCTATCTAATCATGATTTTTCTTATTTTGAAACTGTGAGTTCGGGCGGGCCCCCCAAAAATCCCCCTAGCCCCGGCCCCCCTTTAGATGAAGTCGGTCCCGCTGTATAATTGTCAATAGCTACTTCGCTAAGATGACCAGAGAAATAAAGCAAGGAATATGTCAAGGAATGTATCGTATGAAAAAATATATTTTCCAGAATCTCCTTCAAAGCTGTGAACCCTTGCTTCACTTCATCCTCATTTGTTCTGTGTCACTGAGCCAAGAATCCCAGAATACACTTTGTGGGTACAAAAATAGGCTTTTGGATTGGATGATGAATTAGCTGCGGCATACATGGGGGCGGGGGGTTGACTGAAAGAGAGAGTAGGAACTCACAGCGAGATGCAGTACAAAACATGACCTAAAGACTAAACTCAAAGTTACATCATTGTATTCATTACAACCAGGCCCACTCAAAATCAGTTTTTGTCCGTCTGTTTGTTTATTTTGTTCAGACCTTCACACTTCATGTTGAAGGTCAGAATTGTCAAAGCGTGTTCTCTCATCATCATCAGATAGACATGTACCTATACTATGCAAGATAAAATAATACAGTTGTAGTACTTCTGAGAGTGTACTGGTGGTTTCTTGTATTTGTAGTATGTATGGTTTCAGTTAAAAGTTAAGTTAAAGTACCACTGATAGTCACACACACACACTAGGTGTGGTGAAATGATCCTCTGCATTTGATCCATCCCCTTGTTCCACCCCCTGGGAGGTGAGGGGAGCAGTGAGCAGCAGCGGTGGCTGCGCTCAGGAATCATTTTGGTGATTTAACCCCCAATTCTAACCCTTGATGCTGAGTGCCAAGCACGGAGGTAATGGGTCCCATTGTTATAGTCTTTGGTATGACTCGGCCGCAGCTCCAGTAGCTCCGCCCAGCTCAAGGAGAGTCAGCTTCGAGTTAGAAACAGAAGTCAATGAAGGGAACAAAAATAAAGTGTGTAAAGACTAGTGTCACAGGGTGTGACAAGTGTATTGTAATAGTGGTAGTATATGATAGTTTCTTGTTGTTATAGTAGTTATAGTAGTGTGTTGTAGTTTCTTGTAGTTTTAATAATTATAGTAGTGTATTGTAATTGTACCATATATGTAGTAGTGTATTAGAGTGCCGTGTAGTTATAATAGTATATTGTAGTTGTAGTACTGTATTGTAGTTTATACTGCAGGATGTCAATCATCTTGTTGATTGTGCTCTCCTAATTTTGACAACTGCTTTTCATTTAGTTTTAGTTAAGGTCTTTTTACAAAAACGTATTGTAGTTTTAGTGACCTAAATTAATTTAGTTTTAGTCGTTTTAGTCAAAAAAATTCCACACATTTTAGTCGACTAAAATGTCAAAGAACGCATCTTTGACTTGTATTCATTATTATTGCGGAGCATCTGAAAAATTAAATTCACAACAAGACCTGCACTCCGTAAATATTTCGATAAGTACATTTAACACTAAATGTTTTATTGTTTTAACTGAAATTTAGCTTGTTTTTTTTTCAAATGTTGAAATATACATGACTAAAATGGTCACATGAAGAAACAAACTAGTTTTAGTCTAGATTACCTATGTGTACAACAAAAGTAGTGGTGGAGTAAGCAGTCTTGCTCTTTCTCTACTTTTTTTTTAATAGTAACAGTAAATCAATACTGTATGAGTCATTTGGAAATATTAGTTAAGGCCTAATTACTGTTATGTAGATGTCCTGTGTTGAATTTAAAAAAAAATGTTGATCAAGTAAAATAAGTCAAACAGAGAACCGTGGTTTCTAACTGTCTGGAATGGACTTATGCTGTCTTTAAGTTGAAGTGGAGTGATAATGTTGTTTTGGCAACACCGATTGGTCTCAAATTAATTAGATAAGTTAAGCTCGTTATTACGCAGTAAATTAAATGATGCGCACACGTATGTTACTGGATTATTTTTTAACTTCTGCCTTAGAGATTTTGTATTTGTAAATAAGATGCAGCTATGATTATTTGATACTTGCTTATATTGACAAATGTGCTGTTTTAAACTGCAATATTGTTCAATTAAGGACACTCATTACATATGTCTAGCTTTTGTGCTAGTGTGTGCTTAGCTGTTTTGTAGTTGCTCGCTCGTAGTAGCCATTATTTACCTTATTTACATGACAGCTTGTCATTTCCGTCCGTCACGGTTACGATTTATCAACTGTTCTCTGTATCGCATGTGGAGGCTTGTATTAATTTAACCCCTCTTGATTTTGACTTTGCGTTGATTGGCAACACTAAATTGGCCCTAGTGTGTGAATGTGAGTGTGAATGTTGTCTGTCTATCTGTGTTGGCCCTGTGATGAGGTGGCGACTTGTCCAGGGTGTACACCGCCTTCCGCCCGATTGTAGCTGAGATAGGCTCCAGCGCCCCCCGCGACCCGAAGGGAATAAGCGGTAGAAAATGGATGGATGGATGGATTTTGACTTTGCGTATCATTTTATAGTTTTTTCATTGTTTTCTAATATGAAAGTTTGTGGAATGTGACTGATACATTACAGAGTTGAAACAATGCTGTGTCACTCTAAAACATACATTTATTCAGTCGGAGTCACAAAAGATAGAACTACTGCGTTCAGAGATTGGTTGCATCCCACTGTAGCTCTTCTTTCAGCTGGACTATTCAAGGACAATTAGCGTCAATCTGAGCACTTTAAGTGAATGTGCCAGGTGCCTCCTGCAGCGTGGTATTGACGTGCAGCGCTGTAATCTCACCCACACACTGTTACAATGAAAGTGTTGCTGCTTTGAGTGACTCACACCTGCAGCTCATTTGGCCACGGAAACGGCTGACGTCTTGTAATCACTAAGTAACTAGGTTTATTAAACTTCTGTCGCAGTAAAACTCTTGTAAAAATTCACCTGAGCAGCATGCTCAATGGTAGTTTTTTTTTTATGGTTGTACACTCGAGTTAAATAAAAATGCATGCAAAAATCGTTAAATAAAAAGTATAAATTATCTTGGGTTTTTCTAAGATGGCAGAACCCTGATCTTTCTAATTTAAAACTCAATGATACCAATTTAAGGTACATACCACATTTGTGTGTTATGTGTTGATAAATGTTAACATGTTTAATAACAAAACACAAATTAAACAATCTAAAAGTATAACAGTGATCTGATTATAACTGTGCTGTCCAGTTATATTTTGTTTTCTTACACTTCTGAGTATCATTTGCAAGTATGCATTCATTTCAGATTGTTGTAGTCAGGAAGTAGTCCTTGCCATTCAGTTTAATGTGTCAGTCTGTGTTGTACTTTTACAAACTATCCATCTTAGTTGTAGTTTTCATTACTAAATTTGTTGAAATCGCCATGCAAGATTGCTAATACTAATCAATTACATGTCTATGGCAAATCCAATGTAAATTAGCATTGAGCTAGCATATTTTGAAAAGTGGATTCTTACTTTTAAGTGCTTTCTACAAACCCCGTTTCTGTATGAGTTGGGAAATTGTGTTATATGTAAATATAAACGGAATACAATGATTTTCAAATCATTTTCAACCCATATTCAGTTGAATATGCTACAAAGACAACATATTTGATGTTCAAACTGATAAAAAAAATGTTTTGTTGCAAATAATCATTAACTTTAGAATTTGATGCCAGCAACACGTGACAAAGAAGTTGGGAAAGGTGGCAATAAATACTGATAAAGTTGAGGAATGCTCATCAAACACTTATTTGGAACATCCCACAGGTGAACAGGCAAAATGGGAACAGGTGGGTGCCATGATTGGGTATAAAAGTAGATTCCATGAAATGCTCAGTCATTCACAAACAAGGATGGGGCGAGGGTCACCACTTTGTCAACAAATGTGTGAGCAAATTGTTGAATAGTTTAAGAAAAACCTTTCTCAACCAGCTATTGCAAGGAATTTAGGGATTTCACCATCTACGGTCCGTAATATCATCAAAGGGTTCAGAGAATCTGGAGAAATCACTGCACGTAAGCAGCTAAGCCTGTGACCTTCGATCCCCCAGGCTGTACTGCATCAACAAGCGACACCAGTGTGTAAAGGATATCACCACATGGGCTCAGGAACACTTCAGAAACCCACTGTCAGTAACTACAGTTGGTCGCTACATCTGTAAGTGCAAGTTAAAACTCTCCCATGCAAGGCGAAAACCGTTTATCAACAACACCCAGAAACGCCGTCGGCTTCGCTGGGCCTGAGCTCATCTAAGATGGACTGATACAAAGTGGAAAAGTGTTCTGTGGTCTGACGAGTCCACATTTCAAATTGTTTTTTGAAACTGTGGACGTCGTGTCCTCCGGACCAAAGAGGAAAAGAACCATCCGGATTGTTATAGGCGCAAAGTTGAAAAACCAGCATGTGTGATGGTATGGGGGTGTATTAGTGCCCAAGACATGGGTCACTGACACATCTGCGAAGGCGCTATTAATGCTGAAAGGTACATACAGGTTTTGGAGCAACATATGTTGCCATCCAAGCAACGTTACCATGGACGCCCCTGCTTATTTCAGCAAGACAATGCCAAGCCACGTTACATCAACGTGGCTTAATAGTAAAAGAGTGCGGGAAATAGACTGGCCTACTTGTCGTCCAGACCTGTCTCCCATTGAAAATGTGTGGCGCATTATGAAGCCTAAAATACCACAACGGAGACCACCGGACTGTTGAACAACTTAAGCTGTACATCAAGCAAGAATGGGAAATAATTCAACCTGAGAAGCTTAAAAAATGTGTCTACTCAGTTCCCAAACGTTTACTGAGTGTTGTTAAAAGGAAAGGCCATGTAACACAGTGGTGAAGATGCCCTTTCCCAACTACTTTGTCACGTGTTGCAGCCATGAAATTCTAAGTTAATTATTATTTGCAAAAAAAAAATAAAGTTTATGAGTTTGAACGTCAAATATCTTGTCTTTGTAGTGCATTCAATTGAATATGGGTTGAGAAGGATATGAAAATCATTGTATTCCGTTTATATTCACATCTAACACAATTTCCCAACTCATATGGAAACGGGATTTGTATAAGAGATGCTTGCTCTTTGGCATGGAAAATTGTACCATTACATAGAGGTACCATTTTTTGCATTTGGTACAAGGTGTAATAATAAGTCTGACCAGTAGGTGGCAGTCACACATAGAGATATGAGTGGACTGCAGGATGACGCCTCTTCAATTGACGTCAGCGGATTATCCATACATGGTAAAGGTTTACCCAAAGTGCTTCGTGCACGTCCACCATTGTAGTCCGACGATGTCGTCAATAAGATCCTCCTTTTTTCCTTATCCTCTTGTTGTTGGGCATTCATCATCTGCTGTTGCCATTTCAAATGTACAGTAGGATACAGTTCTAAGTTATATCGGTCAGTAGACTCGCTATGGAAATGCTAAAAACTACCTATACAAAGATGATGAGGAGAAGACGCTGTGGAAGTGGAGGCACGTAAAGAAAATCGCCCACAAAACGGCGCATCCTGAAGAGACGGTCAGAAAGCGGCTTGAAGATGCTCTGTCAAACATAATCCATGCACGGCTGCAATACCCCTGACAACCAGCACCACTCAATCAAATCAAAGCAACCAAAAAACCGTGACCGACAACCACACGCCAACAGGACCATGGACCAGCCACTGCCAGCTCGCCAGTCAGCCCAAACGCCCACATGCAAACAAGAGACATCAACACCTCCCCCACTAAAAGACTCCACTCCCCAAAACTAACACACCACCGCCCAAACAACCGAGACACAGCACCCACAACAAACAAGAGGGCTGCGCTGCCCTGGCATTAAGCCACTGACACAGACCCCACAGCGCGAGGCCGGAACAGACGGACACGGACCCCACCCAACAGGAAGCAAAACCCGTGTGACGTCACACAAACTAGAAGTGAAGGCAACTGATCACCCAATCCACCTACATAAAAAAAAATAAAAAAATTTAATTAAATTAAAAAACCTTAAAAACCTCCCAATCCAATCCAATCCACTTTATTTATATAGCACATTTAAACAACAAAATGTTTCCAAAGTGCTGCACAACAATATTAAACACAATTAAAAACAATATAAAATAAATATGATTAAAAACAATTTCAAAGAGTAAAACCAATTAATCTGCGAGGTCTCTGCATGGGAATGGCAGACCACCAGACCGCAGTTACTGGAGCCTGCACTGGCCGAGAAGGCAATGAGGGGCGCGCCGCACCCCCGAATCCCAACCCACCTGTGCATGTGATGTGGGAGTGTACTGTCTACTGCATGTGACATTATTTGTGTTTAACTATAAAGTAAAACCTCAACTTACCAGTTCTGTAATTGAGCTCTTAACTCAAAAGACTTCTATCGCAAATCAACATCGTCAATTGAAATGAATAAAAAGCAATCTAATTGACACATGGCCCTACCAGAAAATTAATATTTTAACATGTAACATGCCTTCGAAAAATAAAATAAGCTTTTCGAATAATAACTACTGTATGGAAAAACCATACAATAGAATGTAGTACAAACAACAGCAGTTGGGAAAATACATTTTAATATACCCACAAAACGTATATATTAGAAGTTGACAAAATTATCTGCAGTAGAGCAGAACTCTGCTGACAAAAGGACACGCTACAAGAATCGTATGATGTCATCTTCCCTCGTCTCTGTCCCTCGGCCGTGTCAGAGGCTCCGCGAGTCTACGCGCACACAGACCAGTGACGGGCAGTAACAAGCTACATGTAGCTGCGCAACGTAGCTTAACTACATTTTCCAGTAGCTTAGCGGTAACTTAGCTCCTTTTTTAACGAGTAGCTTTTTCCTGTAGCTTAGCTATTTTTAGACCCATGTAGCTAGGTCAGGGGTCGGCAACCCGCGGCTCTAGAGCCGCATGCGGCTCTTTAGTGCCGCCCTAGTGGCTCTCTGGAGCTTTTTCAAAAAATGTATGAAAAATGGAAAAAGATGAGGGGAAAAAAATCTATTTTTGTTTTAATATGGTTTCTGTAGGAGGACAAACATGACACAAACCTCCCTAATTGTTACAAAGCACACTGTTTATATTAAACATGCTTCACTGATTCGAGTATTTGGCGAGCGCCGTTTTGTCCTACTAATTTTGGCGGTCCTTGAACTCACCGTAGTTTGTTTACATATATAACTTTCTTCGACTTTCTAGGACGTGTATTATGCCACTTATTTTTCTGTCTCATTTTGTCCACCAAACTTTTAAGGTTGTGCATGAAAGGTGAGTTTTGTTGATGTTATTGACTTGTGTGGAGTGCTAATCAGACATATTTGGTCACTGCATGACTGCAAGCTAATCGATGCTAACAGGCTATTTAGGCTAGCTATATGTACATATTACATCATTATGCCTCATTTGTAGCTATATTTGAGGTCATTTAGTTTCCTTTAAATCCTCTTAATTCCATGACACACTATCTGTATGTAATATGGCTTTTAATTTTTTGCGGCTCCAGACAGATTTGTTTTTGTATTTTTGGTCCGATATGGCTCTTTCAACATTTTGGGTTGCCGACCCCTGAGCTAGGTAGTTGAAATCAAAGCTACAAAGAGAGAAAATAGACTGCAAATCCAGACCTAATATGCAGAAAAAACAATGGCCTGGATGAAGTACAACATCCATACATATGGAGAAAATCCATAATGATTGGTTGGTGTTCATATGATGAGTCACAATTGTCTAAGGTTAGGGCGAAACATTACGGACTGGCCAATCAGAGGCAAGATACGGCGGGTCATCAAAAATAGTAAGCAAAATCATAACAGTCACGCACTTATGTCACATGACGACAAAGAAATCAGAGACAGAGGGACGCTCCAAGCTGACGACTCAAAAAGAAAAGAAAATATACTTAAAAATGGCAGAAGAATTCTCCCCCGCAAATTAGATTTTTTCTTTAGTGATGAAGACGACGTGAAAGAAACACAATATTGTGTGTCCTTGGCCTTATTTAGACAAATGTATGCATTTAGAGAAAACAATGCCCAAAACCTTAGTTTTTAGTTGTTTATTGTGAACATGGAACACAAATTTAGGAACACCCATTAAGGTGAGTTGTGTTCATGAAACATTTTACTGCACATAACCATCGCCAAGTGTTCCAAAACAACACACAAGTCATTGTTTTTTTTGTCAAGATATAGATAGATGCTGTTTTTTACTGTGGACAGAGAAAATGAATATCATTATAGGTGTGGGCCAAAGAAAAGGCAAAATTAAATACATACAGTGGGAGGCGGGGACCCTAGAGGTAGTTGTGGCTAAATGAGATAATTAATAGTAATCGACCCTTATTGGTTCCATTTGTACACTCTCAGTTACATTAACATTAATATTATACATGTGGGCCCATAGATTAAAATGCTGTTAAAAATGTAGCTTTAATGTAGCAAGCTACTTTTGCTTGTAGTGTAGCTTGCTACAATTCTCCGGGGATAGCTTCCCCTGTAGCTTAGCTGCATTTAATCAAGAGTAACTTGTAGCTTAGTTTACTACATTTTCCAAGTAGCTCGCCCATCACTGACACACACACACGCCCCTCCCCTCAGCCCTCAATAAACCAGTGTTGGCAAATTCTAAACAAGACTAAAAGTTGGCAGAAACTAAATTTAATCATATGTAATTATGTCTTGTAAATGGTTGGGACAAGTTCGAAATATAAGCATGATAACATGAATGTGCAGTAAATGGGAGTGTCTACGTGGTGAAGCCCTTTACAGTATGCGCAAAATCTCTAAGGTGGTCTGCACCACTTTACAATTGTACATGCAGTCTTAGTAAATCACACGCAACACACCCACATTTTATAAGTATGCTCACGCTGTTTAGCGCGTGGTATTTGGATGTTTGCTTTTTATTTTATACAATCCATTTTGATCCTGTTTGTTGCTCGCTTTGAAGTTATAAACAAAGCCTTTATCCAACAAGTACGTCTTCCCGACAATGCATAGCAAAATCACATGGCCTTACGACTAGGGATGTCAGATAATGGCTTTTTGCCAATATTCCGATATTGTCCAACTCTTTAATTACCGATACCGATATCAACCGATATATGCAGTCGTGGAATTAACACATTATTATGCCTAATTTGGACAACCAGGTTTGGTGAAGATAAGGTACTTTTTAAAAAAAATTATAAAATAAGATAAATAAATTATATAAATGGTAAATGGGTTATACTTGTATAGCGCTTTTCTACCTTCAAGGTACTCAAAGCGCTTTGACACTATTTCCACATTCACCCATTCACACACACATTCACACACTGTTGGCGGGAGCTGCCATGCAAGGCGCTAAATTAAAAACATTTTCTTGAATAAAAAAGAAAATAAAACAATAAAAAAACAGTTAAATAGAAACTAGTAATTAATGAAAATTAGTAAAATTAACTGTTAAAGGTTAGTACTATTAGTGGACCAGCAGCACGCACAATCATGTGTGCTTACGGACTGTATCCCTTGCAGACTGTATTGATATATATTGATATATAATGTAGGAACCAGAATATTAATAACAGAAAGAAACAACCCTTATGTGTCCCTGCTTGGCACTCAGCATCAAGGGTTGGAATTGGGGGGGTTAAATCACCAGAAATGATTCCCGGGCGCGGCACCGCTGCTGCCCACAGCTCCCCTCACCTCCCAGGGGGTGATCAAGGGGATGGGTCAAATGCAGAGGACAAATTTCACCACACCTAGTGTGTGTGTGACAATCATTGGTACTTTAACTTTAATCTTGTGTTTTTCATGCTGATTTAAAAAAAAAAAAAAGATACCGATAATAAAAAAAAACCATACCGATAATTTCCGATATTACATTTTAACGCATTTATCATCTCTACTTACGAGAAATGTTCCCTCTGAGGTGTGTGCCTGTGCAATTGCGCACTGCTCACGCGTCCTCTGCACAAAGCAAATCTATGCCGTGCACAAAATCAAATCCCATCTGAACTCTAAACAAAATAAACAACAATTTATTCATTTTGGAGTGCAACTATGAGTGACAGGTGACCCCAAGTGGTCACAACAGGTAAACCAATGTTTGTCAACACTGTTGAATTCCAGGCCCCGAATCTTATTTTTATGCCCTCAAGTGACACAGATCAGATTTTTTTTGCCAGTCTAAACACTCCAAAGTGCTTCAAATCTGATCTTTTGGCATCAAATTTAGGCCACATCAGTAGGTAGTTCTGAATCCGATTTGAATCTGATCTTTTCAAATGTGACTTCAGTCTAAACACCTGAATGACACCCGTATGTGATTTTTTTCGTCAACTTTGGTCGAACTATGTCATTCGTGTGCTCCGGGAAAGACCCAGTCGCCAACGAAAGTGGATATTTCATCACAAAATCCGGTTTTAATGAGCAAAGTCTATTTAAGACGACCGAATTTTCGGTGCATCACTTGTCAATAGTGCACAAATAATAGGCTCTATGTAATATATGAATATATATTTTGATGACGAAGAAATAGTGATTGTTGAAGGACCAGAATTGAGGCTGGTGAGTTAAAAATTAAAGCTCACGTAAATCCACGCTGATGTCTGAGTTAAAATATGAAAATATTAGAACTCTCTCAAATATATTACACTATATATTTATATCCATTCCTACATTATATTACTTTTAGATATTTTAATGTGAAAAAACTCATTCTAAGGTGTGGCAACTAGGGTTGTACAGTATACCAGTACTAATATAGTATCGCGGTACTATACTCTGTTTAAAAAGTACCGGTTCGCCATATTCTTTTTTTACAGGCATGACGGCGCGTTGTCGTCACGCCATGACATTGCTGGTTTTACGAGCAGAGGAGCATGTTCGGAAGCACACAATCACGGAGTACTTACAAACAGACACAGTGTGTAGACAGAAAAGGAAGAATGGACGCATTTTGGCTTAAAAACTAACAATAAAGGTGAAGCTATAACACTGAAACGCCCAGAGTAAGAGGTGCTTCTTCAGAATCACTAATCCTCGCCTTAATGGCGACAAATAAAGTACATTTCTTACAAGTATCATCCCCTGCAGGAGGAGGAATAGATGCTTTACTACACAACGTAGGATGATACGATAACTCACCGGCGTCACAACGTAAACAAATGCCATGGGTGGGTCTACACCTAACATCCACTGTAATTAAACCAAGTAGTAGAGCATTTGTGGTATGCTTTAAAATGTAATATCGGAAATTATCGGTATTGTCTTCTTTATTATCGGTATCAGGTTTTTTTTTTTTTTTTTTTTTTGGTTTTTTTTAAATTAAATCAACATAAAAAAACACAAGATACACTTACAATTAGTGCACCAACCCAAAAAACCTCCCTCCCCCATTTACACTCATTCACACAAAAGGGTTGTTTCTTTCTGTTATTTAATATTCTGGTTCCTACATTATATATCAATACAGTCTGCAAGGGATACAGTCCCTAAGCACACATGATTGTGCGTGCTGCAGGTCCACTAATAGTACTAACCTTTAACAGTTAATTTGACTCATTTTCATTAATTACTAGTTTCTATGTAACTGTTTTTATATTGTTTTACTTTCTTTTTTATTCAAGAAAATGTTTTTAATTTATTCATCTTATTTTATTTTATTATTTTTTTTAAAAAAGGACCTTATCTTCACCATACCTGGTTGTCCAAATTAGGCATAATAATGTGTTAATTCCACGACTGTATATATCGGTTGATATCGGTATCGGTAATTAAAGAGTTGGACAATATCGGAATATCGGAATATCGGATATCGGCAAAAAGCCATTATCGGACATCCCTAATCCAAAACTAATGCAAAGTATCCAAACAACGGAAGAATAAGTGATTATTACATTTTAACAGAGGTGTAGATAGAACATGTTGGAAAGGAAAATAATCAGATATTAACAGTAAATGAACAAGTAGATTAAAAATAAATTTTTACAGCTTGTCCTTTATAATTTTGACAACATAATAGAATGGGAAATGACACAATATGTTACTGCATACGTTAGCAGACAAATTAGGAGCCTTTGTTTGCTTACTTACTACTAAAAGACAAGTTGTCTTGTATGTTCACTATTTTATTTAATTACACAATTGTTATTCGATTGCAATAAGAATGTACCCTAACATTTTTTTGTTAAAATAAAGCCAATAATGCAATTTTTTGTGGTCCCCTTTATTTAGAAAAGTATCGAAATACATTTTGGTACCGGTACCAAATGTGAGGTGTGGGGCGGCGGGGTTTGGTGGTAGCGGGGGTGTATATTGTTGCGTACCGGAAGAGTTAGTGCTGCAAGGGATTCCGGGTATTTGTTCTGTTGTATTTATGTTGCGTTACGGTGCGGATGTTCTCCCGAAATGTGTTTGTCATTCATGTTTGGTGTGGGTTCACAGTGTTGCGCATATTTGTAACAGTGTTAAAGTTGTTTATAAGGCCACCGTCAGTGTGACCTGTATGGCTGTTGATCAAGTATGATTGCATTGACTCCTATGTGTATGTAAAAGAGTATATAATATGTGATTAGGTTGGCACGCTGTTTGTAAGGAGGGAAAACGGATTTGACGACAGGTTGTAGAGGACGTTAAAAGCAGTGCCTTTAAGGCACGCCCCCAATAATGTTGTCCGGGCGGAAATCGGGAGAAATTCGGGAGAATGGTTGTACCGGTAGATTTTCGAGAGGGGCACTGAAATTCGGGAGTCTCCCGGGTAAATTGGGAGGGTTGGCAAGTATGCCATAACCACACCAACTTGTCATTGTCTGCCTTACAAACACAAAAACAGGTACCAGTTGGTAAAAAAAAAAAAAAGTTGGTTTTGCTTAATTGCTGCTGTGCAAACATGTGACCTAGAGGCACATTCGGGCACTTCCGGGTTTCAGGCGATGGTCTAGAGCCCCATTAGACTACTGTTTATTCACCTGAATCAGTGCAGATTTGGGCGTATTTGAAAGGTTTAGAGGGAAATATAAGAGGGATCATGAAAAAAACATTTAAAATGGGATGGAGTGGATTTTTTACACTCTAAAGGAAAATATTTTTTTTAATGATTTAGACCATTTATCATCTCCGAGACGTTACTGCACATGTCGATCGCACTTCATTTGATAGACAGCCGAAATACATCAGCAGATAGCTACAAATATAGTACCTATATTCATAATAACATTAATTAGTGACAGAAGCAGTAATACTACAGTTCTGACAGTGATCATTACTACCCTTAAGGATGGGTACCAAATTCGGTACTTTTATAGGTACCCACCAATACTACCGGGTAGTAATTCACGTAAACTCATACAGTACCAAATTCATACTTTTGAGCCACGCTTAAATGTACATGTCAATTGTCCAATAAAAACGTATGCTAGTTTTTTTGTGTAACAACAGTATAGCAGCTGTTGCTCAGACCTATTTCTTGTTCCTGTCAACAGCGCTAAGCCTTCTGGGTAATGTAATAGATAAATATTTAGCAACACACCTGCGTCCTTATTTTCTAGTTTACATTTATTTATATATTCATTTAGCTTTATTTATGCAGGGTAAGACGATTGAGAACATATTTTCATTTGCAATGCTGACCTTGCAAAGAAACAGCATGTACATGACAAGAGATGTTGAAGTGTGATGACAATCTCGCATTGTTTCTCATATACCAACAAAAATTGGCGCTACAGATCGTGTTCAACAGTTCACAAATATTCTTAACGTGTGAGGGTATATGTGTTGGAATTTAAAACAAATGTTTAAGATGGACACTCACTTTTCATGCGTAAAACAAACACGGAGAATGTCTGCAACTTGTGGACGATAGAGCAGACAGCGGACAATAAGGAAGCCGTGGGTGGTGTTTCTTTCTATAATTATAATTAACTATCATTATTATTGGTCACAATTAGTTAAAACAGTAAAGCAATTTGAAAATGAGCTCTAAGTATGTACTTTGGCTGACATTTAGTGTCTACCTTTGTATGTGTTCTATAAAACCAGTAAAACATACAGTATTTGTTTTTCCCATTTTCGTTGAAATCCTGTACTTTTTGAGGAGCACTTAAAATATTGACAACAAATTCATAAAATCACGTGTGATTTAATGTTATTGAAATACAAAACAAAACAATATACCTCAAAACATTGCAACTTCCTGAAAAAAGGCTTCTGCAAATTTAGGCATTCTGGCCGCAACAATCACAAAAAAGCCTGCGAAATCCCGGAAAGACCGGTTGAGTATCAGGTACCAGGAATTGGTACCATATCGCTTCAAATGCGAAAGATACTCATCCCTCACCACATTCTAGTAATAATATTCATATTTATCGTAATATTAACAATATTAAAAAATAATAATAATATTTACCAACATTACCTTACATCAGACCTGGGCATTCGGCGGCCCGCGGGGCCCATCCCTTTGTGCATCCCTGTCCGGCACGTGTGAGGCCAATCATAAATTACAAAATAAATTTAAAAAAATATCTATGTCGAGTGTGCAATACAACGCTGCTGCTTTTGTTTTGAAAAGCGTTATTTGTATTACTTCCGTGTGGACGTATGCGCGTGCGTGATTGTGAGTGAATGTGAACAGCGGCAATCACAAATAACAAAATACATTTTAAAAAACATCTATGTCGTGCGTGCAATACAACTGTGCTGCTTTTATTTTGAAAAGTGTTATTTATGGACGTATGTCCGTGTGTAACCTGTGAGTGAAGGTGCACAGCGACAAGTGATGCCCGGTTACTCCCGAGATGTCAGCTCACGCTAAAAAAAGAAAAGTTGATGACGAATGGCGTGTTTTCAACAAGACATGGACTGCCAAGTATTTCTTTATAGAAATTAAAGGTAAAGCCGTGTGCTTAATTTGTAGTACACAGGTTGCTGTGTTTAAAGAATATAATTTGAATCGCCACTACACGACGAAGCACGAGGAAAAATACCGGAATCTGACAGATGAAGAGCGCGCAAGGGAGGCTGATGCGTTGATGGTAAAACGGCAAACCCAACAAAGACTTTTTGCCAAATTTCACACCCCCAGAGATGCAGCCGTCAGGACAAGTTTCGTAATTTCTCACAAAATCGCCAGAAAAAGTAAAGCGTTTTCTGACAGAGAGTTTATTAAGGAGTGCTTATTGGACTCTGTTGCGCTGACATGCCCGGAGAAGAGGGGCGCATTTGAGAACGTGTCACTCTCCCGACGCACTGTAACGAGGCGGGTTGAGACCATCGCTGGAAACTTGGAGCTTCAGCTGAAGAACAGAACGGCCGACTTTGACTGTTTTTCGCTGGCTTTGGATGAGAGCTGCGATGCACGTGACACCGCCCAGCTGCTCATCTTCTTACGTGGGATAACTGCAGACTTTCAAATCACGGAGGAGCTGGCAGCCATGCAGTCAATTAAAAGGGACAACCACAGGTAATGACTTGTTCACAGAGGTAAATGCGTGTTTGGACATGTTAGGACTGAAATGGGACAAGCTGGCAGGTGTGATAACAGATGGTTGTCCATATTTGACGGGTAAAAATGTTGGACTTTTAAAGAGGATGCAGGATAAAGTGACAGAAATTAATCCTGTGCAGAAATTGACATTTTTGCATTGAATTATACATCAGGAAGTGTTGTGTAAGACAGTGTTAAAAATAAAACCATCAAAAGCAATCTGCTTTTGTATAAAATTAAGTTAAATGAAATAATAATAATTATTATTATTATTATTATTATTATTATTTATCTTACGGTATATCAAAAAGGACAGCACAGTGGAAGAGGGGTTAGTGCGTCTGCCTCACAATACGAAGGTCCTGAGTAGTCGGGAGTTCAATCCCGGCTTCGGGATCTTTCTGTGTGGAGTTTGCATGTTCTCCCCAGGACTGCGTGGGTTCCCTCCGGGTACTCTGGCTCCCTCCCACCTCCAAAGACATGCACCTGGGGGTAGGTTGATTGGCAACACTAAATTGGCCATAGTGTGTGAATGTGAGTGTGAATGTTGTCTGTCTATCTGTGTTGGCCCTGCGATGAGGTGGCAACTTGTCCAGGGTGTACCCCGCCTTCCGCCCGATTGTAGCTGAGATAGGCTCCAGCGCCCCCCGCGACCCCGAAGGGAATAAACGGTAGAAAATGGATGGATGGTATATCAAAAATAATATTGAGCAAAATTTAATTCAAATATTGTCGATGTGGCCCTCCAGCAGTGCTCGGGTTGCTCATGTGGCCCCTGGTAAAAATTAATTGCCCACATTGCCCTGGTTTACATGGTAAATGGGTTATACTTGTATAGCGCTTTTCTACCTTCAGGGTACTCAAAGCGCTTTGACACTATTTCCACATTCACCCATTCACACACACATTCACACACTGATGGCGGGAGCTGCCATGCAAGGCCCAAACCATGACCCATCAGGAGCAAGGATGAAGTGTCTTGCTCAAGGACACAACGGACGTGACAAGGTTGGTAGAAGGTGGGAATTGAACCAGGAACCCTCAGGTTGCTGGCACGGCCACTCTCCCAACCACGCCCCAATCACCAACAAGTTATGATCCATCTATCCATCTATTGTGTACCGCTTGTCCCCAAAACATTTTAAAAATGTGAAGATTGAGATGTTTAGTTGCCGAATTTTGTTTGGAACCACAGTTGTAACCACATGAACCCAGCTCGAGGAAGGGTCAGAGGTGAAAATGGTGGTTGGTCAGCATAAACTGACATAAGTGGCTTTTGCAGTAACCTTGTCTCCTTATGACGTCATTTTGACTTTTGAAGACGACTATGACAGAGCATGTTGATGATGTTTCTCATCCGTCAACATATTCAACATCCTTCTTGATACCCCCAACAACTCCATCCATCCATCCATTTTCTACCGCTTGTCCCTTTCGGGGTCGCGGGGTACACCCTGGACAAGTCGCCACCTCATCACAGGGCCAACACAGATAGACAGACAACATTCACACTCACATTCACACACTAGGGCCAATTTAGTGTTGCCAATCAACCTATCCCCAGGTGCATGTCTTTGGAGGTGGGAGGAAGCCGGAGTACCCGGAGGGAACCCACGCAGTCACAGGGAGAACATGCAAACTCCACACAGAAAGATCCCGAGCCCGAGATTGAACTCAGGACTACTCAGGACCTTTGTATTGTGAGGCACATGCACTAACCCCCTGTTTCACTGTGCTGCCCCCCAACAACTCATTGCACTTTTTTCCTGTCGCCTTCTTCCCATCTCTCTCATCCCCCTCTTCTTTCTTTCCCGGCTGAGCTGTCCTTACACGCTCCTGCTTTTCCTCTTTGCGTTACCTCTGCACTCTTGTCGCTTTTCCTTTTTGTCTAATTCTGTTCCTCTGCTCCGAGTCCTGGGGCTTTGTCGGCACAAAGTGCTCCATCTGTGGCTCCTCCACTTCTGCTGGCGCTCACAAAGGAGGAGAGCCAACAAGCTTTGAGTTATGCAACCACATAAAGAACAGAGAGCGAACGTTAATGGCACGTCTATACCATGACCATTTGTTTGTCACAGATGGATGACAAAGGATAGCAAAGTATTAAAACCTAAAGATATTAGCAGCTCATTTACTAATCCTCCCCTCATATGGAGCTTTTGTCTTGCATCTGCCGACTTTTACCTTTTACATCATTCTAGATACAACAGTTATCTTCATAAGTCAGTTATGATTTACTTAATGAGATGAATGATATCTTAATTTAAATAAATTCAAGGTGTTTATCATAATTCTTCTTCCTTGTACTTTTTAAACACTTTGAGTTTGAACAGTTTCTTAAACTGGATCATATTAGTACATTGACTTATTTGCTTAATCCAGGGGTGTCAAACTCAAATACAGAGTGGGCCAAAATGTAAAACTGAACAAACCCGCGGGCCAAGGTTGAACAAATGAACCTTTTAATAGGGACCCAAACAAGTTTTGCATTGAATATTGAACAAGCAAATCAAATCAAATCAAATCAACTTTATTTATAAAGCACATTTAAAATTTACCAAAGGCTTATACAACTTTATAGTGACATGCAAAATCAAGTTTCAAATAATAATATTAGTAATTAAAAAATATCAATGGCATATCATCCATCCATCCATCCATCCATTTTCTACCGCTTATTCCCAATGGCATATCAAATACAATTTAAATAAAAATTTAATGCCTCTTTTCTATTTGCAGCCTTCTGAGGTAAATATCAACATTAACTTTTTCCACAGGCTAATAAATTTGAAAATAAAATAACAATGAATAAACCAACCATTCAGGACTTTAAACTGCTCAGTTTGCAACACACTGATATAATCTGATGCGCCCAAGCCAGATACTTGGCATCTTTTCTTGGATGCTAGTTCATTAATGTCGGGGCTCAGGCTTTGAGCTGAGGCAACCTTCATTATTGAACAAAGGTGTTCATCAGTCATTATATCTCGTAGTGCGCCCGGACCACAGTCTTGGGGGCGTGCCTTAAAGACACTGCCTTAATTTAACGTTCTCTACGAGCTGTCGTCAAGTCCGCTTTTCATCCATTCTAACAACGTGCCGGCCTAGTCACAAGATATGTGCGGCTTCTGTAAGCACACACATGTGAATGCAAAGCATACTTGATCAAAAGTGATACAGGTTACACTGAGGGTGGCCGAATTAACACTGTTAGAAATATATGCCACACTGTGAATCCACACCAAACAAGAATGACAAACACATTTCGGGACAACATCCGCACCTTGACACAACATAAACACAACAGAACAAATACCCAGAACCCTTTGCAGCACTAACTATTCTCGGACGCTACAATATACACCCCCGCTACCACCAAACCCCATACTCCCACCCCCCCACACACACCTTGTAGCGTCCCGGAAGAGTCAGTGCTGCAAAGGGTTCTGGGTATTTGTTCTGTTGTGTTTATGTTGTGTTACGGTGGGGATGTTCTCCCGAAATGTGCTTGTCATTCTTGTTTGGTGTGGATTCACAGTGTGGCGCATATTTGTAACAGTGTTAAACTTGTTTTTTACGGGCACCCTCAATGTAACCTGTATCGCTGTTGATAAAGTATGCGTTGCATTCATTTGTGTGTGTGCACGCAGCAGCTGCACATATTATGTGACTAGACCAGTACTTGTTGGACTGGATGAAAGCAGACTTGATGGTTTTCAGGAGGGGCACTGAAAGCTGGGAGTCTCCTGGGAGAGTTGGCAAGTATGAGAATTAGCGGTGAAGAATTAGCGGTGAAGAATTAGCGGTGAATGCGGTGTTACCGCGGCACCACCGCTGTATAAAATCGGCGGGCCAGCTCTAGTGTTAATTTGATAGCTCTAGTGTTAATTTGATATCGCCTCAAGGGCCAAGTGAAAAATCCAAGATGGCGGCGCGCACAGACGCAGCGGCTTACGGCTCTCCATTTCAGTGCTCTTTCTTCCTTCTTTTCTTCATGTTTTTTTTCCTTTTGTGCACCACCTGTACTGCAAACACCCGGTACACCCGCCAGTCACTCTTGGATATCGGTAACTCGCACCAGATATCTGTTTCGAGCGACTTTCACCACGAGCACAACATCCCAGATGACATAGCGAGAGCACAGGGCTCTCCGTGGTTTGTTGTCGGGTCTGGGAGACGGCGCAGACGGAGGAGGGAGAGGAAGCAGAAGCGTGGCCGCAGGTCCGGCGTCTTGCTCAGGCTTAGGAAACAACCCCACAAGCCACCTCTACCGAGCCTGTTCCTCTCTAATGCCAGATCCCTTGTACAGAAAATGGACGACCTGGAGTTACAACTTGCTGGAAACCGCTATGTTCGGGACTGTTGTGCTATGATTATCACCGAAACCTGGCTTCACCCGGAAATACCCGATGCTAGCATGCAGCTAGCCGGACGCACTCTGCACCGCCGGGACAGAACTAAGGACTCCGGTAAGAGCAGAGGAGGGGGGCTCTGTATCTACGTGCATGAGAACTGGTGCAACAACGGGACAATCACTGAACAGCACTGTTGCCCGGACGTGGAGTACATGTCTGTTAGATGTCGGCCTTTTTTTCTCCCGAGAGAGCTGTCTGTTGTTATCATCACGGCTGTGTATATTCCACCGGACGCCAAAGTAAACACAGCGCTCTCTCTTCTGCTGAACACCGTCAACGAACAGCAGCGGGCGCACCCCGACGGTGTTCATATCATAGCAGGGGATTTTAATAAGGCCAATCTGAAGACTGTACTCCCCAAGTTCTACCAGCACGTGAAGTGTTCTACAAGGGGCAAGAACACCCTGGACCACGTGTATACCAACATAAAGCACGCGTACAGAGCTACACCCCTCCCCCAGCTTGGACAGTCAGACCATCTTTCCCTCCTGCTCTCTCCTACCTACACCCCTATCAGACGCCAGGCCAGGCCTATCACAAAGACTGTTATGACCTGGCCTGACGATGCACTCCCCAAACTTCAGGACTGCTTCCAACACACAGACTGGGACCTCTTCCAACAACAGGAGCTGGAGACAGCCACAGGAACGGTGCTGGACTACATAAATTTCTGCATCGGGAATGTGGCTGTGGAAAAAACCGTCCGGGTTTACCCCAACAAGAAACCCTGGATGACCAGCCAGGTCCGCACACTCCTCAGGGCCCGCGACGCAGCCTTCAGGTCAGGGGACAGGGCACTGTACAGTGTTGCTAGAGCCGACCTGAAGAGAGGGATTAAAAAAGCAAAGGCAGACCACAGGAGGTGCATAGAGTCCCATCTGTCCAGCAAAAACTCACGGGAGGTGTGGCGGGGCATTCATGACATCACGAACTTCAGAGGCTGCAATATGACAACTGCGGATCAGAGTGCAACACTGGCAGAGGAGCTTAACTGTTTCTTTGCCCGTTTCGAAACCCCCCAACGACACTCATCTGCTCCAGCCCTGCCCCCGCCCCCACCAGGCTCCGGCGCCACTCCACTCACTGTACAGGAGCACAGTGTCAGACGAGTGCTCCTGGCTGTGAACCCCAGGAAGGCTACCGGACCAGACGGAGTACCTGGAAAGGTGCTCAGGACGTGCGCCCACCAGCTCGCTCCCCCCCTCACCAGGATCTTCAACCTCTCCCTGGCTCAGGCAGTCATCCCATCCTGCCTGAAGTCATCTACAATAATCCCGGTGCCGAAGAAGTCTCCCATCACCAGCCTGAATGATTACCGACCAGTGGCCCTCACTCCGGTAATCATGAAGTGCTTCGAGCGACTTGTTCTCCAGCACATCAAGGACCATATCCCTCCAGACTTCGACCCCCACCAGTTCGCATACCGGGCGAACAGGTCCACAGAGGACGCCATCGCTGTTGCTCTCCACTCTGCTCTGAACCACCTGGAGCAGCAGCAGAGCTACGTCCGGATGCTCTCTGTGGACTATAGCTCTGCCTTCAATACAATAATCCCGGACAGACTCTGCAATAAACTGGACACTCTTGGCCTCCCCCCTCTCACAAACGCCTGGATAAGGGACTTCCTAACGGACCGACCCCAGAATGTGAGACTTGGCCCGCACCTCTCATCCTCCCGCACGCTGAGCATCGGCTCCCCACAGGGCTGTGTGCTGAGCCCCCTCCTCTACTGCCTTTACACCCATGACTGCACTCCGGCCCACAGTGACAACCTTACCGTCAAGTTCGCCGACGATACCACAGTGGTCGGGCTCATCTCCAGGGGTGACGAGGCTGCCTACAGAGAGGAGGTCCTGAAGCTGACGGCCTGGTCTTCGGAGAACAACCTCGCTCTCAACACCAGCAAGACCAGAGAGATCATCGTCGACTTCAGGAGGAGCAGCACGGACCCTGCCCCCCTCTACATCAACGGCGAGCGTGTAGAGAGGGTCCACACCTTCAGGTACCTTGGAGTCCACATCTCTAATGACTTCTCCTGGACAGTCAACACCACATCAATCATCAAGAAGGCTCAGCAGCGGCTACACTTCCTTAGAGTCCTCGGGAAGTACAACCTGAAGCCTCACCTGCTGCTGACCTTCTACCGCTCGTCCATCGAGAGCCTGCTGACCTACTGTATTACGGTATGGTACGGCAGCTGCACTGCAGCAGACAGCGAGAGGCTGCAAAGAGTGGTCAAGACGGCTCAGAAGATCATCGGCCGCCCTCTCCCCTCTCTGACGGACATCTACACCTCCCGCTGCCTCAACAGAGCCAGTGCCATCATCAAGGACAGCACCCACCCTGGCTCTGACCTGTTCCACCTGCTGCCCTCTGGGAAGCGCTACAGGTGCATTAAAACCAAAACAAACAGGCTAAAGAACAGCTTCTTCCCCAGGGCCATAACCATCCTGAACGGACTGCCCCATTGTCCCTCATAACTGCCTTCTCTTCGGTGCAATAACCCATTCCACCAACCACCCTGTTTTTGTTTTTTGTTTTTTTCATGTATATATTCATTTCACACCATATTCATTGCACTTCTACATTTTTTATATTTTTATATATTTGCACATTGTTTTTCTAGCATGCACACATCGCACTGTATGGAATAGCCTCAATCTCGTTACCTTGCGTAATGACAATAAAGCTGATTCTGATTCTGATTCTGAGTTTGACACCCATGGCTTAATCCATTGCACAATATGATCCGACATACTGATACAGTCTACTAAAGATTTTAAGTGTTGTATGTGCACGCAAATGCTTTTGTATGCTCAGCTGTTGTGTAGCTGCTAGCTCCTAGTAGCCTATAGCCTACCGTGTTTAAAATACAAGAAAAGACCAACCTTGTGTGCTTATGGGGGGACATTAAAGTGCCTTGCAAAATAATACATACCCTTGGAACGTTTCCATCTTTTGTCACATTACAACCACAAACATCAATATATTTCATTGGAATTGTATGTGAAAGACCAACACAAAGTGGTAAACAATTGTTAAGTTAAAAGAAAATTATATATGATGTTTTCCTTTTTTTACAAATAAAAAATTGAAAAGAGCATTGTGCAAAAGTATTCAGCTCCCCTGTTTACCATGAGTTGATTAACGTGGACCCCGACTTAAACAGTTGAAAAACGTATTCAGGTGTTACCATTTAGTGGTCAATTGCACGGAATATGTACTGTACTGTGCAATCTGCTAATAAAAGTTTCAATAAATCAATCAATCAATCAATCAATCCTAAATCAATACTTTGTGGATTCACATTTTGCTGCAATTACAGGTGCAAGTCTTTTAGGGAATGTCTCTACCAGCTTTGCAGATCTAGTGACTGAAATGTTTGCCAATTCTTCTTTGCAAAGCAGCTCTAGCTCAGTCAGATTAGAGGGAGAGTGTTTGTGAACAGCATCAGATCATCAGATGTTTGATTGGATTTAGGTTAGGGCCATTCTAACACATGAATATGCTTTGTTTAGGGTTGTCCTGCTGTAAGGTGAATCTCTGTCGCAGTCTCAAGTATTTTGCAGACTCCAACTGGTTTTCTTCCAAGATTGCCCTGTATTTGGCTCCATCCATCTTCCATTCAACTCTGACCCTGCTGAAGACAAGCACCCCCAGAGCTTGATGCTGCCACCCCCATATTTGACAGTGGGTATGTGCAGTGTAGAAGTGTAACGATTCATCAATACATCGATAAATCGATTTGTATTCCTAAATTTCAAGAATATCGATCTCTGATTGGCAAATTTGCCTTCCAAGAGATAGGTATCGATCCAATAACGTTTTAAAAGGGAATCGATCAATTTTATCGATACTACAAAAAGAAAAACTTTGGATTTAAGAGCTCCCGTCGGTAGACTGTATATGAAGTTTAATAATACAAATGTGAAACAGTAACTCTATTTTCCCGTCTGCGGCGTCATAAAAAAAAATGGCGGATATCTACTGTGGTCGAGAAAGGTTATAACAAACGCAAACGCTACAAGAGAATAGTAATATTTGTGATGTGTGTGCGCCTTTCAGAGATGGTGATGTGTGTGTGACGTCTGCGAAAGCAGCAACGTGAACAGATTCACGCAAGACTTTGGGTGTATGTGTGTAAAGTGTCTAAACGTGAGTTTAGGCAAACAGTAACTCTTGCATACAGTATGTGTGAAGCAAGGGGTGAGGGTGCATACATGCTTCCGCACACCTGGGACACTGTCCTTAATCGGCAACGCCAAGGCGGAGAACAGATACTGTATGGCCAAGTTGGGGAACTAGCAGGTATTTCTACTCTTAAAATGTTGATTACTTATTTTTTATTTATTTTTTTGTGACTTTTTATTTTGTATTGTTTTACATCTGATCAACTTCTGTGACTTTCCTTTTCTTTTTTAAGTGTGAACGGTGGAGAGGTCCTCGAGAGGTGATCTTGGGATCACTTCCTGAGGATCCTTGATGCCGAGGAATGTTCATCCATCTTGCTATGGTCTGGATAGCCTGCTGATCCTGAGCCAGAGCGGGATAGATGGATATATATATATACTGGGTATTTTTTTCTAATAATGTTTATACTGTAAACCTTGAGTTGTTAAAGTTTAAGTGCACCTCTCTCCTCAAGTGTGCATGTGAGTGTGTATAAAAAAAAAAAAAAATGTTGGTTATTGTACTTTTATTGAAATTGCTTGAGTGTTTAAAATGTGAACAAATTTCCTCATGTTAATTCAACTTAAAAGTGTTGGTTGTACTTTATTCAAATAAGATATGAATGCATTACCCATTAATTGATGTTTACTTGCTTATTTGTTCCCATAAATCATTTATACATTATCCCCTTACAATAAATAACAGGAATATAGGAAACTTCACCTACAGTGTCAAGTATCCACTGCTTGATGTGTTTTACTAAAAAGTTACTGAATCGATTTCAACTTACTGTATTTTATCGTTCTAAAAAAAAAATTGTGTCCCTGAATCGTGTCATCAACCACAAATATCAAATCGAATCGTTGTTCAAACAAATGGGGACGGCATGGCGGTTGAGAAAGTGACCGTGCCAGCAACCTGAGGATTCCTGGTTCAATCCCCACCTTCTACCATTCTAGTCACGTCCGTTGTGTCCTTGAGCAAGAAACTTCACCCTTGCTCCTGATGGGTCGTGGTTAGTGCCTTGCATGGCAGCTCCCGCCATCAGTGTGTGAATATGTGTGTGAATGGGTGAATGTGGAAATAGTGTCAAAGCGCTTTGAGTACCTTAAAGGTAGAAAAGCGCTATAGAAATATAACTAATTTATCATTTATCATTTAAATCGCTACACCAAGTGCAGAGTGCTAGTTCTCTGCCACACATAGCGTTTTGCATTTTGGCCAAAAAGTGCAATTTGGTCTCTTCTGACCAAAGCACATTATTCCACATGTTTGCTGTGTCCCCAATATGACTTATTATTGTTGTCTTTTAACAATGGCTTTCTTCTTCCCACTTTTCACAGATTCCCCCCATCAGAGCTGTGGATCTCTGCAGTTCGTCCAGGGCAGGGGGTCTGCAACGGTCTTCAGGTGGACAGCCTTGTTTACAGTTGTGCCATACTCTTTCCAATTCCGGATGGTGAATTAAACTGTGATGCTCGGATCGCGTGACGGCGATAATTTCGCGTGTTCCCGAGATGCAGAAAGCCGAGGCGGCAATTTGCAGGTAAAAATATGTTTAATGGCTCAAATAAACAAAGGACGAGTGCCACTAGTAGGGATGGGAATCAAAAAACGGTTGTTCAGAACGGGTTCCCAGCAATTCCTTGGAATCGCGTGCCTTTTTAAAAAAAAATTTTTTTTTTTTTTTAAATACGATACTTTTATCGATTCTTCCGTGTGGGAATGACGTCAATACGCATTGTGCGTAGTGATGTCAGATAGCAAAATGGTGGAGCCCGGGCGCAACAAACGCTTTAAAGTTGACTACATTTTACAAGGAAAGATTTCAACAGTGCTACTTATAATTATAAGGCTGCTAGTTCATCAAGAGGAGGACATGCGAGCGACATGCTGAAACATTTGAACACACAGCATGCAATAATTACAAATTAATCTCATCCCAGCAGCAGTAACGCGAGCACTTCATTTAAATTCAACAGGTACTAATTAACGCCTCCTATCATGTTAGCGCTATTATTTGTTAAATTGAAATGAAGGCCTTCTCATTTAGATGAGCATGATGAGAAAAAGATTCTGACTGGCGGGCAGCCTCAGTTCACGTCTTCCGCTAGACCAGGGGTCGGCAACCTTTACCACTCAAAGAGCCATTTTGACCAGTTTCACAAATTAAAGAAAACAATGGGAGCCACCAAAATCTTTTGAAATTTAAAATGAAATAACACTGCATACAAAGTTTTTTTTTGCTTTGTGCTATGTATAAACCAAGGGTCTCAGACACGCGGCCCACACCTCAATATGGAAAGTGAATGATAGTGTGGCCCGCAAGTTTTTTTATGAATGGCGCTTGATAGTGTCATTTTTGTCAACACTCCCGATTTTTCCGGCAGACTACGAATTTCAAGGCAACTATTCTCTCGAACGTGCCGTGATGGTACAGCATTTAACGCCCACTACAACAAGCGTGCCGGCCCGGCCACACGCTGAATGGGGTTTTTACTTGCTCACGTGAGTGACAGCAAGGCATACTTGGTCAACCACACAGGTTACACTGATGGTGGCGGTATAAAAAACTTTAACACTCTTACTAATAATGCGCCACACTGTGACCCCACACCAAACAAGAATGACAAACACATTTCGGGAGAACATCTGCACCGTAACACAACATAAACTGTCAGGCTTGTCCCTGACAGTTTGACTGTGTTTTAGTTTTTTCTCTGCGTTTGTCTTAGTTTTCTGTCAGCGCTTTTATTTTGTCTTTATTTCCTACTTGTCTCCCTGAGTGCTGTGTCCCCTCAGCTGTGGCTGATTGGCACCTGGCCACACCTGGTGTCAATCAGCCAGCTGCTATTTAAACCTGCCTTCCCCTTCAGTCAGTGCTGGATTATTGTCGTTCCTACCTGTCGTGTCGTTGTTTGCCGTATGCTGTCGTTGCTAGCTGTGTGCGTTAAGCTATTCCCTGGATCCTGACTCCTGTTCCTGCTTCCTGGTTTCTGGTTCATGATTTCCTTTTCTTATTTTTGAACATTAAAACCATGTTTCCTTGTACCAAGCCTGCTGCCATCTCTGCATATTGGGGTTCGTCAACAACACACCTTGACATAATAATCCAGCCAAATTCGAATCTCGCAGAGAAAAAACTAAAACACAGTCAAACTGTCAGGGACAAGCCTGACAATAAACACAACAGAACAAATACTCAGAATCCCATGCAGCCCTAACTCTTCCGGGCTACATTATACACCCCCGCTACCAAACCCCGCCCATCTCAACCGACGTGGGGGGGGGGGGGGGGGGGGGGGGGGGGGGTGTTGATGTGTGAGGGAGCAGGGTTGGGGTGGGGGTGGGGTTTGGTGGTAGCAGGGGTGTATAATGTAGCCCGGAAGAGTCAGGGCTGCATGGGATTCTGAGTATTTGTTCTGTTGTGTTTATGTTGTGTTAAGGTGCAGATGTTCTCCTGAAATGTGTTTGTCATTCTTGTTTGGTTTTGGTTCAAAGTGTGGCGCATTATTAGTAAGAGTGTTAAAGTTGTTTTTACGGCCTCCGTCAGTGTAACCTGTGTGGCTGTTGAGCAAGTATGCCTTGCTGTCGCTCACGTGTGGAATCAAAAAATGCATACAACAAGATGCTGGACTGGCACGCTGTTAATACAGATTGTTGAGGGCGCTAAATGTTGTAACCAGCATGGCACGCCCTTATAAGTGGGGACGACGTGGCGAAGTTGGTAGAGTGGCCGTGCCAGCAATCGGAGGGTTGCTGGTTACTGGGGTTCAATCCCCACCTTCTACCATCCTAGTCACGTCCGTTGTGTCCTTGGGCAAGACACTTCACCCCTTGCTCCTGATGGCTGATGGCTGCTGGTTAGCGCCTTGCATGGCAGCTCCCGCCATCAGTGTGTGAATGGGTAAATGTGGAAATACTGTCAAAGCGCTTTGAGTACCCTTTATTTATTTAAGGGTGAAAATCGGAGGGTATCAATCCCGGGAGTTATCCACGAGAGGCACTGAAATCCGGAAGTCCCCCGGGAAAATCGGGGGGGTCGGCAAGTGTGCAGCTGAGCCGTATCAGAGTGATCAAAGAGCCGCATGCGGATCCGGAGCCGCGGGTTGCCGACCCCTGCGCTAGACGAATGTCACCGAGCAGCAACTAAGTTTGTGGTCAAAACTTTGCGTTTTCAGTAGGTGAACGTTCAATTGTAGTCAGAGAAAAGTTGCATGTTTTCCTGCAACTAGATTTTCTTTAAGTCATTATATTATGCAGGTGAAACTCAGAAAATTAGAATATGGTGTAAAAGTCCATTCATGTCAGCAGTTTAACTTCAAATGTGAAACTAATATGTGATATCAACTCATGACATGCAAAGTTAGCATTTTGATCGTCATGGCTTACAGTTTTTGAAACTTTACATTTTCTGAGATTTTCAATTCAAAGTTTTGATGAACTGTAAGCCATAATCGTCAATATTATAACCAATAAAGGCTTGACAAATCTCACTTTGCATGTAATAAATTAATATCATATGTTACTAAATCTTACATTCTGGTGTAATTTGCACATAATTTAAATTCTACAGAAGAATATTAATTATAGTTATTTACAAAAAAGTAATTTTTGCTTTCTTTTATGCTTTGAATATCCCTCTTGAGACCTCGTTGTAAGCTTTGTAAGGTCATGTTACCTCTAAACCAAACAAAATTAATGCTAATCAACCCTTTTTTCTCCTTTTTTTCCCCAAATAAGTATCGAGAAGAGAAACGTTAAAGAAAAAAATCATTAAGCAGAATCGAAAGTGGAATCGAAACCGGAAAAATCCTATCAATTCCCCTCCCTAGCCGCTAAGAAGGGCACCAAGGCATAGGGACGGCTATGCAAAAACGAAACTAAACGGAAGAGGGAATAAACCAAACGGAATGCTGGAGAACAGCAAAACGTGCAGCAGGAGAAGTGTCCACAATGTATCAATATACATGACAAAGTCCCGACAAAGGCTAGCAGCCAAGGCTCAACTTAATCAGCCGTAATTGCAAAATGAAAATAGCTGCAAGGAGAATACGCTCAGACGCAGGAGTGAAGCTGCTTGCAGTAGCACACAAACAAAACAGAAATAACGACCAAAATAAGAGCACTAAAACCGAAACTAAGAAACCAAACACAGGAAAAGACCAACAAACTCAATACAATTCATGATCTGATGTGACAGATCATGACATGAACAGTGCTCCGTGAGATGTTCAAAGCTTGGGAAATATTTCTATAGCTTAAGCCTGCTTGAAACTTTTCCACAACTTTATATCTGACTTGTCTGGTGTGTTCCTTGGACTTCATGATGCTGTTTGCTCCCAATATTCTTTCAAGCAAACTCTGGGGCCGTCACAGAGCAGCGGTATTTGTACTGAGATGAGATTATACACAAGTGGACATTATTTAGTAATTGGCAATCATGAGGCAACTTCTGAGGGCAATTGGTTCCACTCAGAGGAAAAGGGACTGAATACTATTTGCACACCGCACTTTTCAGTTTTTTATTTGTAAAAAAATATGCTTTGAATCATGTATAATATATTAGTGGCAATCTCTTGCCAAACATGTTCCACAAAATATTGACTACGTTATTTGTTTTAAAATTCACAGGGTAGCGTGGACAGGTCACCAAGAAACTTAAGGGTTTTTGGTAAAAATACATGTTCCGCCATCCTGGACACTGTCGTCGTGTCCTTGGGCAAGACACTTAACCCACCTTGCTCCCAGTGTGAAAATCTGGATCATTTACATTCTGTACAGCACATTGTTCATTGATGTGCACTCTACTAAATGAATAAAATTTTAAACAATTACAGTCTGATTTTCTTTTTTTAATTATTCATTAATAATTTTTTTAGAGAGTTAAGAGCTTCCTGGTTAGTCAATACTCACTCCGTGGCGAGCAGCAGTCTGGCCTAGCAATACAATTTTTGTTTTCACATAGTTTGGTGAATATATTACTTTAAGTATACATTTATTTTATGTTTTATGTTAATTTTGTTATTTTTAAAATTGTGTTTGTTAAACGTTTGTTCATGTTTAAAACAATTGCGATGTAAACATTCCTTAGTCATGATCTTGAGAAATTAATCCACGCCTTTATCTCGACTCGTCTTGACTACTGCAATGCCCTGTATGTAGGCATTAGCCAGGCCTCCCTCGCCCGCCTGCAGCTCGTGCAGAACTCTGCTGCTCGTCTGCTAACACAGACCCGCAGACGTGAGCACATCACCCCTATTTTAGCGTCCCTTCACTGGCTCCCTGTGCGTTATCGAATCAATTTTAAACTCCTTTTATTTGTTTTTAAATGTCTAAACAACCTCGCGCCAACCTATCTCTCAGAACTCCTTCAGCCTTACTGCCCCACCCGATCCTTAAGATCAGCCGATCAGCTGCTGTTGACGGTCCCTGACACAAGGCTGAAGCTTAGAGGTGACAGAGCTTTCGCCGTTGCTGCTCCCAAGCTCTGGAACGACCTATCTCTGAGTATTAGACAAGCCTCCTCTCTTCCTCTTTTTAAATCTCTCTTAAAAACATACTTTTATTCCATGGCTTTTAACACTGAGTGATATCCATCCTGCAATGGCGCCCCATAATGTTGATGTGTGGGAGAGCAGGGTTGGGGGGGGGGGGGGGATTGGCGGTAGCGGGGGTGTATAATGTAGCCCGGAAGAGTTAGGGCTGCATGGGATTCTGGGTATTTGTTCTGTTGTGTTTATGTTGTGTCACGGTGCGGATGTTCTCCCGAAATGTGTTTGTCATTCTTGTTTGGTTTTGGTTCACAGTGTGGCGCATATTAGTAAGAGTGTTAAATTTGTTTTATACGGCCACCGTCAGTGTAACCTGTGTGGCTGTTGACCAAGCATGCCTTGCAGTCACTTATGTGTGCAAGCAGAAACTGCATACAACATGTGGCTGAGCTGGCACGCTGCTTGTACAGGTTGTAGATGGCGTTAAATACTGTGCCATCACGGCAAGCCCTTATGATTGTTGTTAGGGTGAATATCAGCAGACGTTCGAGAGAATTCGGCACACATTTATTATTATTATTAGGGTGAAAATCGGAGAATATTTGCCCCGGAAGATTTTTTGGAGAGGCACTGAAACCTGGAAGTCTCTCGGGAGGGTCGGCAAGTATGCAGCTGAGCCACATCAGAGTGGTCAAAGAGCCGCATGCGGCTCTGGAGCCGCGGGTTACCGACCCCTGTACTAGACGTACAATGACATGTACATTATCTTTAAAACCAGCCTGCTCATACACAGAATCCTGGGAACATTATTAAAGACCGAATGCACACCTATGCTGCTGAAACCCAACATTCAAAGAATTATAACATGTTCAGCAACATGCTGATGTATTACATGTGCAGTGAAGTCTACATTATTTCTAAAATCAGCACATACTAACGAGCCAAGGAAACTACATTGCATGTGTAGGTGTCTATATAAAGCACACGGACGTGCATGTGCCACTGCAAAACTCTCATGGAATTACAAAGTATGCATTTAATCATCGATGTAGTGATATGGTACATGTGCAATGAAGTGTATATTGTCTTTAACATCAGTACACACTACAAGGAGGACGCTACGTTGTTTTTTTTCTTTTAGTTGCTTGGTCGCTTTTTACGCGCGTGATAGGATATATACCTAACTTGTCCCACCCATCTACAAGAGTAAATTAAATATGATTGGATTTCGTTTCTGACAACATTTTTGTCTGGTTTTCATTTGTCGACACAGGTTTACTGAGGGCTAAGGGTAGGAGATGAGTGAAGATGATACTATAGTGCATTGTGTCCCTTTTTCAGCGGATTTCTTCGCTACTGCATCGTTTTCTCATTTTGTAATATAATATTTTTGTCAGTTAATTAAAATGTACTTTCTCAACTAAAAACAACTTGATTTGAGGGGGAAAGACGTTAGTTTGAAGGGGCTTTGCCCCTTTTTGCCCTCAGTAGATCCGGCCTCTGTGTGCAATGCGACTCTAATTTCTAAATGAATACGAAAACCTGTTGGAGTCTGCAGAAGACTTGAAACTAAGGCGCTGATTCACCTTCCAGCAGGACAACGTCCTTAAACATGAAGCCATTTAAAGCAAAACATTTATGTCCATCCATCCATCTATTTTCTACCGATTGTCTCTCTCGGGGTAAAACATTTATGTACCGTATTTTTCGGAGTATAAGTCGCACCGGAGTATAAGTCGCACCTGGCGAAAATGCATAATAAAGAAGGAAAAAAACATTATGCAACTTTCATAAACTATGAAAAAAACTGCGACTTATAGTCCGAAAAATACGGTACTGAACAAAAATATAAACGCAACACTTTTGGTTTTGCTCCCATTTTTTTCTTGAACTCAAAGATCTACAACTTTTGCTATATGCACAAAAGACCTATTACTCTCAAATATTGCTCACAACTCTGTCTAAACTGTGTTAGTGAGTATTTCTTCTTTGCCAAGATAATCCATCCCACTTTACAGGTATGGCATATCAAGATGCTGATTAAACAGCATGATTATTGCACAGGTGTGCCTTAGACTGCCCACAATAAAAGGCCATTCTGAAATTTCACTCTATTCTCTTGTTGTGGGGCAGACTGACTCGTGCATGCACATCCATCCTCTGTTGTTATCATTTTTAATACAAAATAGTGTATAGTTCTAACTGATATCTGTTAGTACGCTCAATATGTAAGCGCTAAAAACTACAACATGGATGACGAGGAAAACACCCTGTCAAAGTGGAGGCATGTAAATGAGACCGCTCGCAAATCCTGAAAAGACAGTCAGAAAATGGCTTGAAGATGGTCTGTAAAACATAATGTATATAACATTTTGACCATAGAACCACCATTACATGTTATGTAGACCACAACAAAGTGTTTTAAATGTAGAAAAAAAATCATAATATGACCCCTTAAAATGGGTTGTCGGCGTACAGGGTCGACTTAAACGGGATCCACTGTATAATCATCAAAATGATGAGAAATACATTCTTGAAATGTTTTACTTTACATCTACTGTATACAATATACTGCATGTGTTATATATGGGCTCCTGAAATGAAGTCGCTTTTGTATAACAACCATTCACACTCAAATTTTCACTGTTTCTAAATGAAAACCAGCAAAGCCAGAATGCATGCAATGTTGACAAATTACCAACAATATACTGTAAATTATGTACAGTATCTATTATATGCTGTATTTGTAAACTTAATATTGACCACTTTCACAATATATCAGTTGGATATCTCACATTAAACATAAAGTGAAACACTTTCAGTCCTAAATCAATGAAACTACATTCTGGACCGAACACACCCTCCATACTGTACTGTTCTCTAATAGACTTAGACTTCCTTTTTATTGTCATTCAAATTTGAACTTTACAGCACAGATAAGAACGAAATTTTGTTACATAAGCTCATGGTAGTGCAGGATAAAAAAGCAATAAGGTGCATATATAAATAAATAAATATATATAAATAATATATAAATATATATATAAAATAAATAAATAGGGCTTCACGGTGGCAGAGGGGTTAGTGCATCTGCCTCACAATACGAAGGTCCTGAGTAGTCTTGGGTTCAATCCCGGGCTCGGGATCTTTCTGTGTGGAGTTTGCATGTCCTCCCCGTGACTGCGTGGGTTCCCTCCGCGTACTCCGGATCCTTCCACTTCCAAAGACATGCACCTGGGGATAAGTTGATTGGCAACACTAAATTGGCCCTAGTGTGTGGATGTGAGTGTGAATGTTGTCTGTCTATCTGTGTTGGCCCTGCGATGAGGTGGCGACTTGTCCAGGGTGTACCCCGCCTTCCGCCCGATTGTAGCTGAGATAGGCTCCAGCGCCCCCCGCGACCCCAAAGGGAATAAGCGGTAGAAAATGGATGGATGGATGGAAATAAATAAATATATATAAATATATATAAATAAATAAATAGATTACTGTACAGATAAATATATTACGTTTATGGATGTATGTTATATTGTCTTTTTTATTCCAGCGAGTTAATCCATTTTGGGGGGAGTTGAGGGGATAATTTAATTATGATGCGTTCAAGAGGTGACCTGGAGAACCTGGAGGTTCTGCTTTGGAGGCTGCGGAACCTCTTTCTCTTTACCATTTGTGAATTATTAACACTCTTTATTTACTAATTTTACTACAAAAAAGGACAATTATGAAAATACATCATGCTGGTTATAGAAAATATGAAAAAGTGTATTCCTAAAGTAAACAATTATAGAATTAACTGATCACGTGCATTTTCAAACTCACAAAATCATACACAAAACAAATCTATACAACTTCAATTAGTCAAACAGAGAACAATGTTAGGTGTCAAAAACACTAACCTATTTATTATTAACCGTCTTGGAAGAACTTATGATGGCTTATAAATAAAACTTATAATTGTTTTTTGGAGACACCTAGTGGTCACAATAATTTATTAAGTCAAGCTCCTGAAGTTGAATGATGCAGACACATTTGGTACTGGATATTTTCAAATAAGCTTCTGCCTTGGAGACTTTGTATGTGTAAGTAATATGCAGCTATAATTATTTAGTACTTGTTTATATTGACAAATGTGCTGTTTTAGACTGCAGTATTGTTCAATTGAAGACATTTATTACAAATGTCTAGCTTGTGTGCTATTGTGTACGTAGCTGTTGCATAACTGCTCGGCCCGTAGACTATAACCTACCATGTTTACCTTTAGTAAATTACTTGACTAAAATACAGGAAAACACCAACTTTGTGTGCTTATTGGAGGACATTTAGATGTTAACTGGCTGTCCAGCTTTGCACAAGTAAACACGCTGCAGGACTGCTTGTATCAGAAATTATATCACACATTTTATATGCAATAAATATAATCCTGTGCACATATACAGTATATATGCACATATAATCCCGTTTTGTGCTTATTTTGGATCAGGACACACTGAGTACTGATATTAAGCAATTTCATATACCGGTACAATAAAAGTATAGAGTTTACACTTAATTTACATTTAGTATAGTTTGTTATACATTCTGTACCTATTTATCGCTGAACAATGTTTATATCAACTTTGACTGCTGTAAGTATTCATCTAGAAGCTAGATCGATATACTGTTATATCTTGATATATCAACCCAATAACAGAAAGTTGTCTTTAGTTTTGTTGGTTTCAATGCAGCAGTGCGGTAACATCCTGACAATTCAAATGTGTCCTTTTAATGAGTAGCTTCTCAAACCGTCTGTGTGATAGTCAATAGCATATACACTACTGCTATCTAGTGTCTCAAATCTGCAACTACCTTCAAATCTACGTAAATTATTTTATTACCGCGCTCATCCTAACTGACTAACAGACACCTTCTCCACTGATAAATAGCACCCTTGGTGAGTTGGAAATTGTTTTAATGTATTTATTGGCAGGCTTAAATAAGCCATAAAAAGTATCAATAATTATCGATATCGGACAATATAAAAAACGAGTATCATGACATAATTTTTGACCTTATCGCCAAATCCTATGCACACTGGAAAAAGTCTGTAGATTTTATGGTGAAATACTGGCAGCTCAGTCGCCACAATTTTATCTTAAGAGTAACAGCTTCTATTTTTGGTTTAGAGCAGTGGTTCTTTACCTGGGTTCGATCGAACCCTAGGGGTTCGGTGAGTCGGGCTCAGGGGTTCGGCGGAGGTCAAGACACACCCGACTCATCGTGTAAATAAAACCTTCTCCCTATCGGCGTATTAAGGATACGGCAACAGCAGAAGTCAGACTGATTTGCAGGTGTGTAATTTGTTGTGAGTTTATGCACTGTGTTGGTTTTGTTCTTTGAACAAGGTGATATTCATGCACGGTTCATTTTGTGCACCAGTATAAAAACATGGTAACACTTTAGTATGGGGAACACATTCACCATTAATCAGTTGCTTATTAACATGCAAATTAGTAACATATTGACTCTTAACTAGTCATTATTAAGTACCTATTAATGCCTTATTCGGCATGGCCTCATTATAACCCTAACCCTCTAATCCTGGCCCTAACCCTAACAAAATAATTCTAAATTAAGTCTTTGTTACTTAGAATACGTTCCCCTAGTGTCCAAAAAACTCTAAATTAAGTCGTTGTTACTTAGAATATGTTCCCCATACTAAAGTGTTACCAAAAACATAAAACTTTGTCTTGAATTTGAAAAAAAAAAAAACATTTTATTTTTCACTGAAGAAGTGTTCGGTGAATGCGCATATGAAACTGGTGGGGTTCGGTACTTACAACAAGGTTAAGAACCACTGGTTTAGAGTAATTTGGTGTAAAAAAACAAAACACTTTTTTTACAGTAAAATTCTGGTGACTGAGCTGCTAATGTTTTACTGTAAAAATAAAAGTTAGTGTTTCTGCACTGTAAAAACAACCGTATATTTTGCAGTTAAAAACAAATGTCTGCTCAGTCGCCAGAATTTTATTGTAAAAACAAGAGTCGCGTTTTTCTGATTTATAGTAATTCAGTGTAAACACCACCATAAATGTTAAAATTCTGGTGCCTGAGCTGCCAGTATTTTACAGTAAAAAAATAAAAGTTATACTTTTTGTATTTAGATTAATGCACTGTAAAAACAATGACCGTAGATGTTGCGGTAAAAAAAATGGCGGCTTCGTCGCTAGGATGATACTGTAAAAATAACAGATGCATTTTTCCGATTTATTTGTACCATAAATTAGCACACTATTGGGCATGAGCTCCCAGTATTTTACCGTAAAAATAAAAGTAATTTTTTAAATTTATAGTAAAGCAGTGTAAAAACAGCAACCATAGATTTTGCCATTACAAAATGGAACTTCTGTTGCCAGAATTATCCAGTAAAAATAACAGTGATACCGTTTCCCGGTGTACATTAATTCGGTGTAAAAAACATTGCAAATTTTATAATACAATTCTAGCGACTAAAATGCCAGGTTTTTTTTTTACAATAAAAGTTATACGCTTTTCCATTTACAGTACAGAACTGTAAAAACAATGACTTTAGATTTTAGGCTGCAAAAAAAACAAACTAGTAGCTCCGTCGGCAGAATTGTACTGTATAAGTGGTATTGTTTTTCCATGTACAAACCCCGTTTCCATATGAGTTGGGAAATTGTGTTAGATGTAAATATAAACGGAATACAATGATTTGCAAATCCTTTTCAACCCATATTCAATTGAATATGGGTTGAAACGTGCCAAAGTAGTTGGGAAAGGGCATGTTCACCACTGTGTTACATGGTCTTTCCTTTTAACAACACTCAGTAAATGTTTGGGAACTGAGCAGACACATTTTTTAAGCTTCTCAGGTGGAATTCTTTCCCATTCTTGCTTGATGTACAGCTTAAGTTGTTCAACAGTCCGGGGGTCTCCGTTGTGGTATTTTAGGCTTCATAATGCGCCACACATTTTCAATGGGAGACAGGTCTGGACTACAGGCAGGCCAGTCCAGTACCCGCACTCTTTTACTACGAAGTCACGTTGATGTAACACGTGGCTTGGCATTGTCTTTCTGAAAAAAGCAGGGGCGTCCAGGGTAATGTTAGTTGGATGGCAACATATGTTGCTCCAAAACCTGTATGTACCTTTCAGCATTAATAGCGCCTTCACAGATGTGTAAGTTACCCATGTCTTGGGCACTAATACACCCCCATACCATCACAGATGCTGGCTTTTCAACTTTGCGCCAATAACAAACCGGATGGTTCTTTTCCTCTTTGGTCCTGAGGACACGACGTTCACAGTTTCCAAAAACAATTTGAAATGTGGACTTGTCAGGCCACAGAACACTTTTCCACTTTGTATCAGTCGATCTTAGATGAGCTCAAGCCCAGCGAAGCTGACGGCGTTTCTGGGTGTTGTTGATAAACGGTTTTCGCTTGCGTAGGAGAGTTTTAACTTGCACTTACAGATGTAGCGACCAACTGTAGTTACTGACAGTGGGTTTCTGAAGTGTTCCTGAGCCCATGTTGTGATATCCTTTACACACTGATGTTGCTTGTTGATGCAGTACAGCCTGAGGGATCGAAGGTCACGGGCTTACCTGCTTACGTGCAGTGATTTCTCCAGATTCTCTGAACCCTTTGATGATATTACGGATCTTAGGTGGTGAAATCCCAAATTCCTTGCATTAGCTGGTTGAGAAAGGTTTTTCTTAAACTGTTCAACAATTTTCTCACGCATTTGTTGACAAAGTGGTGACCCTCGCCCCATCCTTGTTTGTGAATGACTGAGCATTTCATGGAATCTACTTTTATACCCAATCATGGCACCCACCTGTTCCCAATTTGCCTGTTCACCTGTGGGATGTTCCAACTAAGTGTTTGATGAGCATTCCTCAACTTTATCAGTATGTATTGCCACCTTTCCCAACTTCTTTGTCACGTGTTGCTGGCATCAAATTCTAAAGTTAATGATTATTTGCACAAAAAAAAATGTTTATCAGTTTGAACATCAAATATGTTGTCTTTGTAGCATATTCAACTGAATATGGGTTGAAAATGATTTGCAAATCATTGTATTCCGTTTATATTTACATTACATTATTTCCCAACTCATATGGAAACGGGGTTTGTACAATAATTCCCTGTAAAAACTACAGTAAACAGTGCATTTAACGTCATTATAAGCCTTGCACACCTTTTTCACACACACATAAACACTTCCTATGCTCCTAAAACACTTCATAAACTCTCAAACTGACATAATTTTGACATTACACTTGAAGGGGTACTCAACTATTAAAGTAGTCAGTCTTACTTGCATGCACTGAGACCTCAGTAAAAAAAACATATTTTATCCTTTCCTTTTTTCTCTAAAAATAAACACAGGAAGTGATCAATAATAAAACTCAGACACAGACTATAGGATTAAATAGGAGCCAATTCTTTCTACTCCTTTTCAGGCACACATCTTCTTAAATATAACTTTGTTGAGCAATGTTGCAAATCAACTATCAATCACCCACAAATGTCAGCAATGTTTAGCAAAAAAGGAGGTGAATTATTGTTATGAGCAGGACTTGTTCAGTAAATCAACTGTGCAAAGACACTTAGTTGTTCTTTGCACTGCATGCAAAACAATATTCCAACATGAATATTTATGTTTTTGGTGTCTATTACCTCCGTGTTGTGCAACCTTCTGGAGCCCAGCGACGAGTCCCAGCAGAAAGCCCGTAAAGCACATCTGGACAGCGAACAACTCCTTTCGCTTTCTCCGCCTGCCTTTGCTCCTCCGCCGGCTCAGCATCACCCCGACTCCGACGGTTGTCTCTGGCATGCCTTCTCCCTCCGCGCGGGCCATGACACGCTTGTTTCCGGCGAGCGTTTCGGTGGATGCCCGGATGGTGCTGCTGGTGCTGGTGGTGGTGCAGAAAGAAGGTGTGATGAGAGCTGCAGGTACAGATGTGACGGGTCTTCTTGGCGATAGCGTCTCAAAGTACAAGCTAGATCATGTTACATCAAGATAAATCCGGTAAAGACTTTCAAAATAAAAGACACCACAAAGCTGACAGTAACAACCCAACCGATACTCGATCGATATGGTAACGTATTGGAACTGACATTGTACAATCCTAATCATAAAAATAAAATATAAAATAAACATTTATTTTTAGAGTAAATTATATTATATACATATTTATATTTTTAAATGTACAGTAGGTAATGTACGCTATGTTTTTTATTACATTTTTTTATTGTGTTTATCTATAATATATAACAATAACTGTATCTGCCTTTCCAAGCTTTCCAGGTTCTAAACAAGTGGTTCTTAACCTGGGTTCGATCGAACCCTAGGGGTTCGGTGAGTCGGCCTCAGGGGTTCGGCGGAGGTCAAGACACACCCGACTCATCCTGTAAATACAAACTTCTCCCTATCGGCGTATTACGGATACGGCAACAGCTGACTGATTTGCAGGTGTGTAATTTGTTGTGAGTTTATGCACTGTGTTGGTTTTGTTGTTTGAACAAGGTGATGTTCATGCACGGTTCATTTTGTGCACCAGTATAAAAACATGGTAACACTTTAGTATGGGGAACATATTCACCATTAATTAGTTGCTTATTAACATGCAAATTAGTAACATATTGGCTCTTAACCAGTCATTATTAAGTACTTATCAATGCCTTATTCGGCATGGCCTTATTATAACCCTAACCCTCTAACCCTGGCCCTAACCCTCTAACCCTAACCCTAACCAAATAACTGTAAATTAAGTCTTTGTTACTTAGAATATGTTCCCCATACTAAAGTGTTACCAAAAACATATAACTATGTCTTGAATTTGAAAAAAAAAACATTTTATTTTTCACTAAAGAAGGGTTCGGTGAATGCGCATATGAAACTGGTGGGGTTCGGTACCTCCAACAAGGTTAAGAACCACTGTTCTAAACCAAAGGCTGCGGGCTGAGTCAGGACACTTTCATACGCACTTCCGACTACAACTTAAGTCTCTCCAATAAATAGCTTTATTTGCAAAAAAAAAAAAAAAAAGTTTTTTTTTCCAACATTCCATCCAAGGTTAACAAAAACAACTTTAACTACATACAAAGCTATAAACAAAACTAAGGCTCAAGTGTTGCGTAAGAAGTGGTCCAAAAAAAAAATTTCACCGCCAGTCCTATCAGTTTCACCTGTGCACCCCTATATGCTCTCCTCACAGGTGCTGTAAATGACACAGAATGAAAATTACTTTTTAATTCAAAACAATAAACAAATTAACTTGATATATGCAGTGCCAGAGAAATACCAATAACACAAAAATGGCTACCAAAACCATAATGACCAACAACAAAGTGCAGTAGCACAGTAGGCCCAGGTATTCATCAAACACCACCACAATGACCAACACCAAAGTGCAGCAGCGTAGTAGGCCCAGTTATTCATCAAACACCACCACAATGACCAACACCAAAGTGCAGTAACGCAGTAGGCTCAAGTATTCATCAAACAAGAAATAATTAATTTAACTTAATACATGCAGGACTACCGAAATATGAATAACACAAAAATGGCTACCACAAAAACAATATTTGTCATTTAATACATGTTATAATGTATGATTTAGTTTTATGTATTAAACACAGGGCCTTCCTATCACGCGCTGTACGTAGAGCTTTGCGATCAATTATATGTAATAATTATATAATGACAGGGCGCTACACATGCAATTTTACAGAAAATGTACTCCTAGCGCCTTCATGCTCTTTCACTGATAAGAAAATGATGGCAAATTTCTGTAAGGCCTTTTCGTTGTCACCCGTGGTGAGCAGTGTTAATGCTGGTCTGGTGAATGTGGTATACTGGGATTGAAACCCAGGTCAAACATGTGTCAGGAAGATGTAAATGTTTTTATGTTGCCTACATTTATTATTTTGCACAAAAAATACAAAACCCAAAACCAGTGAAGTTGGCGCGTGTAAATTGTAAATAAAAACAGAATACATTGATTTGCAAATCCTTTTTAACTTATATTCAATTGAATACACTGCAAAAACAAGATATTTAATGTTTGAACTGAGAAACAAATTTTTTTTCCAAATAATCATTAACTTAGAATTTAATGGCAGCAGCATATTGCAAAAAAGTTGACACAGGGGCATTTTTACCACTGCGTTACATGGCCTTTCCTTTTAACAACACTCAGTAAACGTTTGGGAACTGAGGAGACCAATTTTTGAAGCTTTTCAGGTGGAATGCTTTCCCATTCTTGCTTGATGTACAGTCCAGGGTCTTCGTTGTCGTATTTTAGGCTTCATAATGCGCCACACATTTTTAATGGAAGACAGGTCTGGACTACAGGCAGGCCAGTCTAGTACACACAGTCTTTTACTACGAAGCCACGCTGTTGTAATACGTGCAGAATGTGGCTTGGCATTGTCTTGCTGAAATAAGCAGGGGCGTCCATGAAAAAGACATTGCTTGGATGGCAACATATGTTGCTACAAAACCTGTATGTACATTTCAGCATTAATGGTGCCTTCACAGATGTGTAAGTTACCCATGCCTTGGGAACTAATACACCCCCATACCATCACAGATGGTGGCTTATGAACTTTGAACATTGCGCCTATACCAGTCCGGATGGTTTATTTCCTCTTTGGTCCGGAGGACATGACGTCCACAGTTTCCAAAAACAATTTGAAATGTGGACTTGTCAGACCACGGAACACTTTTCCACTTTGCATCAGTCCATCTTAGATGGACTCAGGCCCAGCGAAGCCGGCAGCATTTCTGGGTGTTGTTGATAAATGGCTTTCGCTTTGCATAGTAGAGTTTTAACTTGCACTTACAGATGTAACGACAAACTGTAGTTACTGACAGTGGTTTTCTGAAGTGTGCCTTAGCCCATGTGGTGATATCCTTTACACACTGATGTCACTCTCTTGATGCACTACCGCCTGAGGGATCGAAGGTCACAGGCATTGCCGCTTACATGCAATGATTTCTACAGATTCGCTGAACCATTTGATATTACAGACCGTAGATGGTGAAATCTCTTAATTCCTTGCAATAGTTTGTTGAGAAATGTTGTTCTTAAACTGTTCGACAATTTGCTCACGCATTTGTTCACAAAGTGGTGACCCTCGCCCCATCCTTGTTTGTGAATGACTGAGCTTTTCATGGAAGCTGCTTTTTTATACTCAATCATTGCACCCACCTGTTCCCAATTAGCCTGTTCACTGGTTGGATGTTCCAAATAAGTGTTTGATTAGCATTCCTCAACTTTCTCAGTCTTTTTTGCCACTTGTGCCAGCTTTTTTGAAACATGTTGCAGGCATCAAATTCCGAATGCAATATATTCAATTGAATATAGGTCGAAAAGGATTAGCAAATCATTTTATCCTGTTTTTATTTACGATTTACACAACGTGCCGAATTCACTGGTTTTGGGTTTTGTTTGATTAATAAACTATTTATTTCCCATGAATTCGTTTTAGTACAAAGCACGCATCAAATTAAAATCAAACGCACTCACAACAACCCTGGTAACATTTACATTATTCATTCTAAACATTGTCTGGTACCACACACTTAGAGTAGCATACACCTCCCACACACTCATCAAAGGTTTAAATAAACCTGTTAACCTGACCTTCCTCGTGGTGTCGTCTCCTTCCCCTATCGTACGTAACCATTTTTTACGAGTAGCTTTTCTTGTAGTTTAGCTACTTTTAGACCCATGTAGCTAGGTAGCTTACATCAAAGCTACACGCTACACTGAGAGAAAATGGACTGTGAATCCAGGCCAAAAAAATATGGAGAAAATACAATGACCTGGATTAATGTGAACATCCATCCATACTGAGAAAATCCATGATGATTGGTTGGTTTTCGTATGATGAGTCACAATTGGCTAAGCTTAGGGTGCAACATTACTGACTGGCCAATCAGAGATGGCGGGTGGCAGTGTGTTGGGAGAAAACACTCCTTGCCCTAATGCTATTCCTGAAGTTTTGAAAAACGGAGTACGGCCCTAGCCATCCAAAAATACCCAATATAGCAGATGCAGCATCTGGGGAACAAGGGATCACCGGTTACAGGACCACTAGGACCGCCGGCCAGGCCAGCGGCACGCCGTAGACAGACGTGCCTGGCCAAGGACAAGGCACGGGAGAAGCAGGAGACAACCAGCCCCCATTCCAGCACGAAACATACATAGACACATACATAGGAACCCGACGCCGGCCAAAAGACGGAACGTCTCAGCCCGAGGGGCCCAGAGACTCCCCGCAGCTAGACAGGAAGACTGCCCCGCCCCACCAGCAACCGGGCCCCCAGGAGCCCAACTCCCAGACACAGTCCGAGGAAAAAACAATCCATGTGCAGCAAGCAGGCTCCAGGGAAACACCAGCCCCCAACTAACAATAAAATAAAATAATAATAATTACATACATACATATATAAATCAGAGATGTCCGATAATATCGGCCTGCCGATATTATCGGCCGATAAATGCTTTAAAATGTAATATCGGAAAATGTTGGTATCGTTTTTTTGTATTATCGGTATTGTTTTTTTAATTTTTTATTTTTTTTTATTATATCAACATAAAAAACACACGATCCACTTACAATTAGTACACCAACCCCTCATTCAAACAAAAGGGTTGTTTCTTTCTGTTATTAATATTCTGGTTCCTACATTATATATCAATATATATCATTACAGTCTGCAAGGGATACAGTCCGTAAGAACACATGATTGTGCGTGCTGCTGGTCCACTAATAGCACTAACCTTTAACAGTTAATTTTACTCATTTTCATTAATTACTAGTTTCTATGTAACTGTTTTTATATTGTTTTACTTTCTTTTTTATTCAAGAAAATGTTTTTAATTTATTCATCTTATTTTATTTTATAATTTTTTTAAAAAAAGGACCTTATCTTCACCATACCTGGTTGTCCAAATTAGGCATAATAATGTGTTAATTCCACGACTGTATATATCGGTTGATATCGGTATCGGTTGATATCGGTATCGGTAATTAAAGAGTTGGACAATATCGGAATATCGGATATCGGCAAAAAGCCATTATCGGACATCCCTAATATATATATATATATATATCAGTAGGTGATATATATATATATATATATATACAAATAAATGTAAAATTACTTAATAAATTATTAATCAAATAGTATATTACCAAGAGAGGGGGAGGAGTCAGCCGGCAAGCAGAGAGGCAGTCCAGAAGCAGAGCCGCGCCCCACCCAGCACCGGCCAGGGCAAGCACGACAAATCCGGGATTACGGCGCACCATCCAAAGAATCAGGGAGAAGCAGAGCACCCATACCCGGCAAGGCAGCCGTGGCAAAACAGGCAGCGATCCAGCCCTGGCACCCACCGTCCAAACAAACACAAACGACAAACACTTTTCAAGTGGGAAGGCATGGTTCGGGTGGTACAGCGGCCTTGCCAGCAATTTGAGAGTTCCTGGTTCCTGGTTCTATCCCCAGCTTCCGTCATCCTAGTCATGTCCGTTCACCCTTGCTTCTAATGGGTCTTGATTAGGGCCTTGCATGGCAGCTCCCGCCTTCAGTGTGTGAATGTCTTTGTGAATGGGTGAATGTGGAAATAGTATCAAAGTGCTTTGAGTACCTTAAAGGTAAAAAAGTGCTTTACATGTATAAACCTTTATCCATTTTAGTGTAAAACATACACAGATAATGTCTGCAACTTGTGGACAACACAGCAGACAACGGACAATAAAGAAGCCATTGGTGGTGTTTATTTCTATAGTTATAAATAATTATAATTATTAGTTATGAATATTTAAAACAGTACAGTAATTTGAAAATTAACTCTGAGTATGTACTTGTATTGCCATCAAGTGTCTACTTTTAAGTCTTTGTGATATAAAACAAATGAAACATCTATAAGTATTTGTTTTCCCATTTTTGTTGCAATCCTGTGCTTACAATACGGTGCTTTTTGAGCACTTAAAAAAACTGGTAACAAATTCATTAGAGATATTATCGGTCGATAAATGCGTTAAACTGTAATATCGGAAATTATCGGTATCTTTTTTTTTTATTATCGGTATCGTTTTGTTTTTTTGTTGTTTTTTTATTTTTATTAAATCAACATAAAAAACACAAGATGCACTTACAATTAGTGCACCAACCCAAAAAACCTTCCTCCCCCATTTACACTCATTCACACTCATTCACACAAAAGGGTTGTTTCTTTCTGTTGTTAATATTCTGGTTCCTACATTATTTATCAATATATATCAATACAGTCTGCAAGGGATACAGTCCGTAAGCACACATGATTGTGCGTGCTGCTGGTCCACTAATAGTACTAACCTTTAACAGTTAATTTTACAAATTTTCATTAATTACTAGTTTCAATGTAGCTGTTTTTATATTGTTTTACTTTCTTTTTTATTCAAGAAAATGTTTTTAATTTATTTATCTTATTTTATTTTATTATTATTTTTTAAAAGTACCTTATCTTCACCATACCTGGTTGTCCAAATTAGGCATAATAATGTGTTAATTCCACGACTGTATATATCGGTTGATATCGGTATCGGTTGATATTGGTATCGGTAATTAAAGAGTTGGACAATATCGGAATATCGGATATCAGCATAAAGCCATTATCGGACATCCCTAAAATTCATAAAATCACAAGTTCATTCAATGATATTGACAAAAGAAATAAGCCGCAAAACATTGCAACTTTTGGCGCAACGTTCTGAAAAAGCTGCCATGAATTCAGGCATTTTACACATGGAGGTGTACCACGCTGCTCTGTTCTGCACCGAAAAGAATATGCAAGGTAAATCCAAATTAAAACCAGTAAGGGGTAACGATGACACAAAAAAGGACATGAACGTGACAATGGAACGTGACAACCCAAAAATTCAACACAAAACTTTACAGAGCATCCTCGGGGAAATCAATCTCACATATTTGATATTGAAATAAAAGCTTGTTTGTGTGTGTGTGTGTGTGTGTGTGTGTGTGTGTGTGTGTGTGTGCGTGTGTGTGTGTGTGCGCTCTCATCCTTATAAAGGTCTTTATTCAAACCGTGTTGCTCATCTGCCTGTCAAACATAGACATAGAGCGTGACACCAGAACTTCACTCCCTCAAAATTCTGTGAATATTTTGTGGTATTTTTAATCAGGTTTGTGATTGTTTTATTTGTCCGTGCGAATGCGGCGTCGACAACAGTTGCAACTTGTGCAGACAGGAAAGGTTGCATTAAGTCAGAGTCGCCCTCAGGATGAATAATCCTGTCCCGTCTAAGAAGATTACAGTGTTTTGTTCGGGTTTCTGCTTTATATTCCCACAGATGTGCACACACATACACACACACACACACACGCTTGCTCCCCCAGAGACTAATCGAGAAACTTCTCCTAGTTGGCCTGAACATCGCTACGTCTTTGGATTTTGGATTTCCTGACAGAGAGACCACAATCTGTCTGTGTTGGGAAAATCCTCTCCAACTCCGTTACACAGAGCACTGGATCCCCTCAAAGCTATGTACTGTGTCCACTGATGTTCACGCTGTTAACACACGACTGTGCATCAAGCTACGAGGGGAACCAGATCATTGGATGACACCACGCTAATTTAGACTCATTTGTAGAAATAATCTTATACAGAAAATAAGTCAAAAACCTGAGGGCCAGTGGAAGGAGAACAACCTGGTGCTCTATATAGAAAAAAACAAAGACATGATTGTGAACTTCCGAAAGTTGCGGGTCAAGCCCTTCCCTGTCAGCATCAGCAACTGCACCGTGGAGAGCATCAAGTTTTTTGGAGTGAAGATAACACAAGAACTCAAATGTAATACTCAGTGGCCTAGAGACCTACTCAGTGGCCTAGTGACCTACTCAGTGGCCTAGTGGTTAGAGTGTCCGCCCTGAGATCGGTAGGTTGTGAGTTCAAACTCCGGCCGAGTCATACCAAAGACTATTAAAAAAATGGTACCCATTACCTCCCTGCTTGGCACTCAGCATCAAGGGTTGGAATTGGGGGTTAAATCACCAAAAATGATTCCCGGGCGCGGCACTGCTGCTGCCCACTGCTCTCCTCACCTCCCAGGGGGTGAACAAGGGGATGGGTCAAATGCAGAGGACAAATTTCACCACACCTAGTGTGTGTGTGACAATCATTGGTACTTTAACTTTAACTTTAAATGGAATAATAACACCTTCGGGATCATAAAATGGGCCCAGCAGAGACTTTACTTTTTGAGGAAGCCGAATCAAGTCTCTCTCTACCAGCATCCTCAAGACCTTTTACAGAGGTGTGGTAGACAGCATTCTGACATACTGCATCTCTACTTGGTACTATTTGCTGCAAAAAAAGCTCTGCAGAAGAAAACCAGATGAGCTGAGAAGGCCGTCGGAACCCCTCCGTCCAAAATCTCTTCCAGAGCTGTAAGAGGAGTATGAGTATTGTCGGCATACTTGCCAACCCTCCCGGATTTTCCGGGAGACTCCCGAAATTCAGCGCCTCTCCCGAAAACCTCCTGGGACAAATGTTCTCCCGAAAATCTCCCGAAATTCAGACGGAGCTGGAGGCCACGCCCCCTCCAGCTCCATGCGGACCTGAGTGAGGACAGCCTGTTTTCACGTCCGCTTTCCCACAATATAAACAGCCTGCCTGCCCAATCACATTATAACTGTAGAATGATCGAGGGCGAGTTCTTGGTTTCTTATGTGGGTTTATTGTTAGGCAGTTTCATTAACGTCCTCCCAGCGCGGCAACAACACACAACAGCAGCAGTCACGTTTTCGTCTACCGTAAAGCAGTTCGTCTGCCGTAAACAGCAATGTTGTGACACTCTTAAACAGGACAATACTGCCATCTACTGTACATGCATATGTGACAATAACATCTAGGGCTTTTAGAGAGTGCAGTGCACAGCTGCTATACTATATATATATATATATATATATATATATATATATATATATATATATATATGTATATATATATACATAATATAATAAAATATATATATATAGCTAGAATTCACTGAAAGTCAAGTATTTCATATGTATATATATGAAATACCGTATTTTCCGCACTATTAGCCGCACCTAAAAACCACAAATTTACTCAAAAGCTGACAGTGCGGCTTTTAACCCGGTGCGCTTTATATATGGATTAATATTACGATTCATTTTCATAAAGTTTCGATCTCGCAACTTCGGTAAACAGCCGCCATCTTTTTTCCCGGTAGAACAGGAAGCGCTTCTTCTTCTACGCAAGCAACCGCCAAGGTAAGCACCCGCCCCCATAGAACAGGAAGCGCTTCTTCTTCTACTGTAAGCAACCACCCGCCCGCGTAGAAGAAGAAAAAGCGTGCGGATATACCGTACGTTTCATTTCCTTTGTGTGTTTACATCTGTAAAGACCACAAAATGGCTCCTACTAAGCGTCAGGGATCCGGTTCATGAAAAGACGCAATCTCTCCATCCGCACACGGATTACTATTTCACAGCAACTGATATTCCTGTGAACCGCACTGGATACAACGGGAGCACGTACGGTGAATATTCGCACCACAGGAAATGAGAAGTCATCCTTCACTGTGGTTCTAGCTTGCCATGCTAATGGCCAGAAACTTCCACCCATGGTGATATTCAAAAGGAAGACCTTGCCAAAAGAGACCTTTCCAGCCGGCGTCATCATAAAAGCTAACTCGAAGGAATGGATGAAGAAAAGATGAGCGAGTGGTTAAGGTAAGTTTAAGTTTACGCGAAGAGGCCGGGTGGCTTTTTTCACGCAGCTCTGTCCATGTTGATATACGTATGTTTGTGATTGCACATTTGCGTACATTTTGGGAGTGAACAGAGTTGTTAGAACGCTGGTTTTTAATATATTATTAAAGTTTGACTGACCTATCTGACTGTTTTTTTGACATTCCTTTAGCGCAGTTAGATGCGGCTTACAACACCGGGCGGCTTATAGGTGGACAAAGTTTTGAAATATGCCGTTCATTGAAGGCGCGGCTTTTAACCCAGGGCGCCTTATGGTGCGGAAAATACGGTACTTGAGTATATATATATATATATATATATATATATATATATGGAATACTTGACTTGGTGAATTCTAGCTGTAAATATACTCCTCCCCTCTTAACTACGCCCCCAACCACGCCCCCTCCCCCTCCCCCAACCACGCCCACCCCCCACCTCCCGAAATCGGCGGTCTCAAGGTTGGCAAGTATGATTGTCAGGGACTCCTCACATCCTTTCTACCACTTTTTTTAAACTACTGCCATCGGGCAAACGGTACCGTAGGACCACAAAACGTATCAATGGCTTAATTTCACAAGCTGTCAGAATGCTGAACTGCTGATCATCAAGTTGAAGTGAAGTGAATTATATTTATATAGCGCTTTTCTCTAGTGACTCAAAGCACTTTACGTAGTGAAACCCAATATCTAAGTTACATTTAAACCAGTAGAGGGGGCACTGGGAGCAGGTGGGTAAAGTGTCTTGCCCAAGGACACAACGGCAGTGACTAGGATGGCGGAAGCGGGGATCGAACCTGCAACCCTCAAGTTGCTGGCACGGCCCCGCTACCAACCGAGCTATAGCGCCCAAGTTGTACACGTTTGCACAATAACCATTACCATATTTGGTATTTAAGTTTTTACATTTCTCATCTATTTTAAGGGAGATATTAGTACGTGTGCCTCACAATACGAAGGTCCTGAGTTCAAACCTGGGCTCGAGATCTTTCTGTGTGGAGTTTGCATGTTCTCCCCGTGACTGCGTGGGTTGGCTCCGGGTAATCTGACTTCCTCCCACCTCCAAAGACATGCACCTGGGGATAGGTTGATTGGCAACACTAAATTGGCCCTAGTGTGTGAATGTGAGTGTGAATGTTGTCTGTCTATCTGTGTTGGCCCTGTGATGAAGTGACGACTTGTCCAGGATGTACCCCACCTTCCACCCGTGTGCAGCTGGGATAGGCTCCAGCACCCCCGCGACCCCGTAAGGGACAAATGGTAGAAAATGGATGGATGGATGGGTTGTCAAAATGTTAAACTATTTATCTCAAGGAAGACATTCCCAATGGCATTATATTATACAGTATGTGCTGCTACAGATCGTTCCAATTACATTTCTGTGGCTACATGTCTTAGACTGTGTTTGTGTAAACAGCAGTTGTTATAATCAGGTCATCTTTAAATGTTGCAATAAAAAAAAAGATTTTACCAACAAAAACAATTTATATTAATTAATACACACAAAGGTATCAACAAAAATTGGTTTCATTGAGTACCGGTATTAATTCCCATGTACCGGGAATTGGTATTGTATCGGTTCAAATGTGAACGATACCCATCCCTGACTGGAAGTTAGTTATTTTTGTATTTTTGCCTCTGGACTATGGCACTTGATGTCTCTGTGTCCAACATGTGTCAAATGCTATACAAAATCTTGCAGGTTGTTGATTTCAGAACACACCAACAGTCAGTAAGTAACCCTACAGAAAAGACCATACGGATTTTCGACATAAACATTAAACATTGTATTCATGATTTTGAACCTATCACATATACATATCGCACGACAGTGTTTGCACAAATGAATAGATAGATGGAGGGGGGTGGGTCCTGCAGAATATTATTCCGCATATTATTGGTACCTGTACGCGCACAGAACGAGCACAACTAACAGAGATAGAGAATGAGCGAGAAATCTGCTTTTCAGCTAAAGTGAGCTGACTAATCCTCCAGCAAGCCTGATGTGGGCAAACTAATGCCTCATAATCCATGCAAGTCCACGCTGACACTATACTTGCAATGGAAAGACATAAACGCCTTCGGATCACTTCCACGACTGTACTGCATCCAGCAACACAACCTCGTGAACCATGTGTTGTTTGACATGACAATATTACATCATCACAAGAGCATAATGTACAATATTACATTTCGCCACCACATCGAGTGATGACAATTTCAAGTTCTTAAAAGCGCCAGTGCATTTGTGTTGCTATGGTAACTGCCATGCGACGGGGGTATATAGCGTGCATGTAACGCAACCAGAAGAACGACAGTAAAACAGTAAAAGCTCAATTCAGTTCAATTGTACAAACCCCGTTTCCATATGAGTTGGGAAATTGTGTTAGATGTCAATTTAAACGGAATACAATGATTTGCAAATCATTTTCAACCCATATTCAGTTGAATATGCTACAAAGACAACATATTTAATGTTCAAACTGATAAACATTTTTTTTTTTTGCAAATAATCATTAACTTTAGAATTTGATGCCAGCAACACGTGACAAAGAAGTTGGGAAAGGTGGCAATAAATACTGACAGAGTTGAGGAATGCTCATCAAACACTTATTTGGAACATCCTACAGGTGAACAGGCAAATTGGGAACAGGTGGGTGCCATGATTGGGTATAAAAGTAGATTCCATGAAATGCTCAGTCATTCACAAACAAGGATGGGGCGAGGGTCACCACTTTGTCAACAAATGCGTGAGCAAATTGTTGAACAGTTTAAGAAAAACCTTTCTCAACCAGCTATTGCAAGGAATTTAGGGATTTCCCCATCTACGGTCCGTAATATCATCAAAGGGTTCAGAGAATCTGGAGAAATCACTGCACGTAAGCAGGTAAGCCCGTGACCTTCGATCCCTCAGGCTGTACTGCATCAACAAGCGACATCAGTGTGTAAATGATATCACCACGTGGGCTCAGGAACACTTCAGAAACCCACTGTCAGTAACTACAGTTGGTCGCTACATCTGTAAGTGCAAGTTAAAACTCTCCTATGCAAGGCGAAAACCGTTTATCAACAACACCCAGAAACGCTGTCGGCTTCGCTGGGCCTGAGCTCATCTAAGATGGATTGATACAAAGTGGAAAACTGTTCTGTGGTCTGAAGAGTCCACATTTCAAATTGTTTTTGGAAACTGTGGACGTCGTGTCCTCCGGACCAAAGAGGAACAGAACGCAAAGTTGAAAAGCCAGCATCTGTGATGGTATGGGGTGCATTAGTGCCCAAGACATGGGTAACTTACACATCTGTGAAAGCGCCATTAATGCTGAAAGGTACATACAGGTTTTGGAGCAACATATGTTGCCATCCAAGCAACGTTACCATGGACGCCCCTGCTTATTTCAGCAAGACAATGTCAAGCCACGTGTTACATCAACGTGGCTTCATAGTAAAAGAGTGCGGGTACTAGACTGGCCTGCCTGTAGTCCAGACCTGTCTCCCATTGAAAATGTGTGGCGCATTATGAAGCCTAAAATACCACAACGGAGACACCCGGACTGTTGAACAACTTAAGCTGTACATCAAGCAAGAATGGGAAAGAATTCCACCTGAGAAGCTTAAAAAATGTGTCTCCTCAGTTCCCAAACATTTACTGAGTGTTGTTAAAAGGAAAGGCCATGTAACACAGTGGTGAACATGCCCTTTCCCAACTACTTTGGCATGTGTTACAGCCATGAAATTCTAAGTTAATTATTATTTGCAAAAAAAAAATAAAGTTTATGAGTTTGAACATCAAATAGCTTGTCTTTGTAGTGCATTCAATTGAATATGGGTTGAAAAGGATTTGCAAATCATTGTATCCCGTTTATATTTACATCTAACACAACTTCCCAACTCATATGGAAACAGGGTTTGTACATGCTGTCTTTGGTAGGTCAGCATTGAAAATGAAAATATGTTCTTTATTGTATTACCCTGGAAAAATAAATTGCAAATAAATACAAGTAACCTAATGTGACAGAGGCCGGCCAGTGTGGCTGGGCCATGTGTAAATTGGCCAGCCTGGACTTTTAGCTCGATGGTCAGCACACTCGCCTCTCATGCGGAGGACAAAGTTTTGCGTCCCGTTGCAGAATGGGATAAAGGCAGGGGACCAAACCATGTGGGTTACACTAGGAAATAAATGTTTATATACTATCTAGAAGGCTTTTAGCACTGTAGACAGGAACAATAAATAGGTCTGAGCTAAGCAGGAATATGGATAGTTGTGCCCTTTGAACAATAAAGAGTTAATATATTGTTACACATTGGTGTCCTTGCTTTGTCTAAACAACTGTTTTGATAATACAGTTGACGTGCGCGTTTTAGCGGTACTTGGAGACGAAAATGACACTGATTTGCCAAAATATGCGGGGAAGTTGCGGACATTGGACGCTACAAGGCCGCACATAATTTGATAATTTGCAGTGATTGGTTGCATTTATGTGAATTGCTGCAATCGCGACATCGCAAATTCCTAGAGGGACTGATAAATTGATTTAAGCAACAGAAATTTGGAAGCAGATAGATCTTGTTCTTTTTCGGGAGCTCGGCCAAAAGAAACCATTTCATTAGAAATGTCACATTTCATGTCAACAAAGCTGGACTTGATGAAAATGGTCTTTATCATAAAATAATACACAATTCAATGAAGTAATATAGACAGTAAGCGTGTGCCGGAAGATGCCCACACATACACGCGCACACACACGCGCACACACGCACACACGTGCACACACGTGCACACACGGTGACTACGTCAACATTCCTTTCTTGGAGCAGTCTCCTCCACAGAGCAAACTCTATTAGCAAGCGTCTTCCCTCAGGGTTGACACTGACATGTCGTATCAGCGTCTGTTGTGCAAGAGGACACACACGGTTCAAGGAGGCATGGATGAAGACGTGCATTAGAGAACAACTCAAAAAGCAGAAAAAGACAAAAAACGGCAATGATTACTTATCTTGTAAACACAATCAAAATTATATCAAAACTAGACCCCTTCGATACGTGGATATTAGCAAACACACATCTTGCACTCTGCCTAATGTCTCATGTGGCTCTGATCAGCCAGGTAGAAGCGCTGTTCTGCCAGTGGCACTTAGTGTATTTAAAGGTGCCAGTGCATAAACTATTGCTTATATTCCGTCATGTGACTTCTTCCCGGAAGTGAAAAACTGTAGAGGTCAACCAGGCCAAAATGACTGTTGTGCAGCAAGCAGTGAGCAAACTCTCTGAGTGGGCAAGGGTCCTCACCAGTGTTGGGTTAGTTACTGAAAACCAGTGACTAGTTACAGTTACTAGTTACTTTATTTCAAAAGTAACTCAGTTACTAACTCAGTTACTTACACCAAAAAGTAATGCGTTACTGTGAAAAGTAACTATTTAGTTACTTCTTTTCGTTTCTTTTTTTTAAGGCTCCCATTAATGCCCTTTTAGCCTTCATTCCAGTACTGTTATTGCACTGGAGAATAATACAATCTGTTGATCAACTTGACATGCATTTGCATCACTGAACTCTGCTAAGCAATGTGCTCTACATACAACACACAAAGACAAAGATATGTTTCAAAGGGCCAATTTATTTTGGGCCAGAACAAATTGACAAAACTATTTTAAATAGCTGCAACATAACGTACATAAGTAACAAACCACATAATAACAACATGTCACAACATGTCACAACATAGCTGTAAACCTGGCTTCACCCAAGGAAGGCACACATGACATGATTATATGTCATGTCACTACACACAGCACACATTTTTTCCTCTCAAGGAATTGTGAAATAAAATCATATCTTCAGGAGATCAACACTGTACTAAAGCCCAGAACACTACGCATTTCCCCAGTTTTAGTTTAGAGAAAAGGAAAAATTGGCCTGGCCCACTAGGGTCCCTCTTTATGTTTGTGAACTTTATAGTCTATGCATTTAGAGTGATGTGATAATCAAACACTCTAGAAGTCTAGAATGAAAGAGTATATAAGAGAATTGACAGAGTGTGTGTACCTTCAGTGCTGAATGATGAGCAGAGGCAGAGTTTGGAGTGTCTTCTTTAGCTTGCTTTCCATTTTTATGTGCTCACTGTCCACTGTGTCCAGGAACTTGGAAAATGTTTTTGTGCCATTTGTCGTTTGATGCCCGATGTCATGCTAATTAGCTGCCTGAAAGCGGGTGACCCCACTGTAGAAATAGCCTGCATGTCTTCTAGTACATACGCTGCAATGGCTCTATCAATGTTGTCCTGGCTAGCAGTCCCTCCGTTAAAATCCTTAGGTGGTGGTGGAGGTGGAGGTGAAGTGGCATCGGAGTTTGTCTCTCTCTTTACTAGCTGTGTCGAAGCATGTTGCTTTTTTAGGTGTTTCAGTAGATTTTCCTGCTCAAATGAGCGGACTGTTGAAAATAGGAATCGGGGGATTACTTTTCACAAGTAATATTTAACATTAACGTACTATTGGTTGTATTTTATGAAAATAATATTACCACAGAGTTGAGAAGGAGCAAAGATCTTCAATATTTGTATGTGAAAATCACAAAGAAATCTTCTGGGGGAGGATGACGCTCCTACAGGGGTTTGGTTTACAAACTTTCAGCCCCACCTAAAACAAAATTCACCAGCCGCCACTGATTATGATGCATTCTCATTTTAGGCAAAGTATAAGACAATACTTTCTTAACAGTATAATTGTAACCAGGAATAAGTCTTCAAGTAACAATATTCAAATACTAACATTGTTGGGTAAAACAGAATTTGGTTTTATTCTGAATCCAGTGAAACAGATTGGTGGTTTTAGCTGATATAAAGACTTTCAGGTGTTTATATATGTTTAAGTATTTGGCAGACGCTTTTATCCAAAGCGACTTACATAAAAAAATACATATAAAACAATCACTGCAAACATTATCATTTAAGGGAAGAATGTAATAGAAAATATCAATACAAAGTGTCAAGACAGAATAAACCCTCTGCTGCTGAAGCAACAGAGATACAGTCTATAGGTCCCTAAGATATATAGATATCTAATGTATTCATACATTGTTTATGTAGGATATACGCATGTATATATAAACTAATCATATTGTTTCTTCAATTTAAAAATAGTTTACCGTTTTTTCCCCCTTCTCTGGGATTATATTCCCAGTTTTGATCTCGGACGTCTGGTCACTTATAGCGTATAAGAATATTATATTACTGTTAAGCAAACTATGAATAATAAAACACGCCAAAACATGTGTCTGTTATCATAGCTACACGTATGACAAAAAGGGGGTGAAAATCAGTGGTATTCAGTGAGGTAAGATGAATTAAATGCGCTGACAGTTCATTGCTCCTGCCAAATGAATTGCACTGAGTGGAGCGGATCACCACTCCAAGATGGCGGCCACGCGTCTCGTCTGCGTCAGTAGGCAGTAACGCTCCATGCTGCGTCTACTTATAAGATGTCTATGGTTATAACGTTAGCAGTGAGTTTGCAGCCTCACTGATTTAACTACACAGCAAATAAAAGTCACGTTACTTAGCCAATAAACGTTATCTTACATTCAAAACTTACCCTTCTTTGTGCAACTTCAAATGTCGAACGAAGTTGGAAGTTGTTGCGTCTCCGTCTGTAATATTCGAACTGCGTGATTTGCATACGGCAATTCGTTTTTTGTTGACCAAGTCGTAGTTTTTATACCCGAACGAAACCAACTTTAACATAATTGTTTCTCACTGGCACGTTGTTGGACAACTCTTGTTCATTGGTTGTCCTGCAATTTGATTGGATGAATGCTGTGTGATGCAAACAACGTAGACCTAAATTGATTGGCTGTTGTACTGACAGCACACGAGCTGACAGGAACAACACACTGATCGACACAGACGAAGAAAATGAAAAATACGGAGCGCTCCCAAATAACTTTTTAAGCTTTGGATTTTGGGGAAAGTGGCAAATCATGTCAAGTCAAAAGGCTCAAGTCCAAGTGAAGTCACAAGTCATTGATGTTGAAGTCCAAGTCGAGTTGCAAGTCTCTTTACATTTTGTCAAGTCAAGTCTAAAGTCATCAAATTCATGACTCGAGTCTGACTCGAGTCCAAGTCATGTGACTCGAGTCCACACCTCTGGTAGATAGGTTCTTTGATCCAAGACATAACTTACATTTAACTAAAATGTTATTTTCTTTGTGCTCGACAAAAGAAAAGTAGTGAGAATATCTCCATGTTAAGAAACTCGGCTTCGGCTCCGCCATGATGTCTTGTTAGTAAACACAGACACGCCCCCTCCTCCCTCCCCCCCGCCCCACACACACACCAACACACAGCGCGCCTCTTCTCTCCCTTGTGAGACAGGAAGAATCAGAAGGACGACACCGCAGCTCTCCAATAAAACACACTCAGATCTTCTCAGTTTCTAGACGATACTATATAAAAAATTACGTAAAATAACGCAGTGACGCATCATGTAGTAACGGTAACTGAGTTACTGAATATAAAAAATAACGCGTTAGACTACTAGCTACCGCCGAAAATAACAGCGTTACAGTCCCAACACTGGTCCTCACTCTTCCTGCAAAAGGCAGATACGAGCAAAAAATCTAACTATGCAATGGAATAGATCCCTACGTCCCATCAAAAAAGATTAGTCGAGTGATATCAAGAATTATCCGTCAGTGACGTTCCCAGATATATCGAACTATCTTGTGCTCCAGATGCCGTTCTACACGACAAAACAGATGAACACTTGGGAAAGCATGGAGGTTTACAACTTCTTCTCTGTGTGGCATTTCATGATTCATCTTGTCCATGTGAACAAACTACGACGACTAGCACCCGACAGCTGACAGCCATGACTGTAAATACACTAAACAAACTAACGATTACTGAATCATCACCATATTAGTTTTTTGTCCTGTTGTCATATATACATTTGTGTACAAAAAAACAAAAGGGGAGATGTAAAAGTATCCTGACAAAGTATCTCCTTTCTGTTTGTTGAAACAAAAAATACAAACAATATCAAGATAATAATTCAATTGGAAATACTAAATGAGTAAAGTATATTAAAAATATATCAAACAAACTTTAATGAAGTGGTGACAACCAACGTGTGCTTTCTTCGACTCTGCTCCTTAGGACTAGAGTGCGTGCCACTTTTCTCGTTGTCTTTCGTAGAATCTTGCACCCTTCCGCCATTTTTGATTACCTCTCGGGAAACTCTGAAGAAAGGTTTATCCTTTTCGCGATTTGAACGATTTGTACAGCCGAAAACAACACAAGCACACATACTTGCCAACCCTCCCGGATTTTCCGGGAGACTCCCGAAATTCAGCGCCTCTCCCGAAAACCTCCCGGGACAAATTTTCTCCCGAAAATCTCCCGAAATTCAGACGGAGCTGGAGGCCACGGCCCCTCCAGCTCCATGCGGACCTGAGTCCGCTTTCCCACGATATAAACAGTGTGCCTGCCCAATCACATTATAACTGTAGAATGATCGAGGGCGAGTTCTTGGTTTCTTATGTGGGTTTATTGTTAGGCAGTTTCATTAACGTCCTCCCAGCGCGGTAACAACACACAACAGCAGCCACGTTTTTGTCGACCGTAAAGCAGTTCGTCTGCCGTAAACAGCAATGTTGTGACACTCTTAAACAGGACAATACTGCCATCTATAACATCAATAACATATACGGCTTTTAGAGAGTGCAGTGCACAACTGCGCACACAACATGGTGACGAAGCAGAAGAACGAGGAAGATACAGCCATGGCGACGTCGACGACGAGTAGGATGAAGAAATACGCTTTGTTGCACTTTTCCTGCCTGAGTCCGGCGATTAGTTGCAAATCTTGCTTTATTGATTGCTTGCACACAGCCAATTCAACACAAAACAAACTAGTCCCCGCCCGCACTCACGCTACCGCTCCCTCTCTTCTCTCGCCCACCCACTCACTGACGTCACTCACCTCACATGATCACCTATTAAAGGGCCACACACACACATACGCTACTCTCATAACAGCTTGTAAGTTCCAAGCCGCAGCTGCGATTGGACCTGGATAGCCTACGGGAAGAAGTAGTGGACTACCAAGTGCTTGGCACTGAAGATCTTCCTCAGGAAGCAAAGATTGACCGGTTTTGGGCCATGCTAGGGAGAGATGGAAGATTCCAGACTCTAATGCATTTGATGAAAGCACTTTTGTACGTGCCACACATCAATGCATCATCAGAGAGGGTGTTCAGCATGGTTAGAAAAATAGTGACAGAGAATAGAACAAGGATGGACAATTCAACCCTTAACTCAACAATGAGTAGATGAGTGTTATGTGTGTGTGTGTGTGTGTGTGTGTATATGTGTAAATAAATGAACACTGAAATTCAAGTATTTATTTTATTTATATATGCATATATATATATAATAAAATAAATATATATAGCTAGAATTCACTGAAAGTCAAGTATTTCTTATATATATATATGTATGTATATATATATATATATGTGAAATACTTGACTTGGTGAATTCTAGCTGTAAATATACTCCTACCCTCTTAACCACGCCCATAACCACGCCCCCGCCCCACCCCTGACCACGCCCACCCCCCTCTCCCCACCTCCCGAAATCGGAGGTCTCAAGGTTGGCAAGTATGCAAGCACAGGGCTTTTATTTTTAATTTTTAGAAAGGCTAAATGATACCTAGTACCCATTGAGAACAGACACTGGCTTGACCACCACTCATATTTACGTGAGCCAGCCGTGACGTCATGTAAATCCAAGCAACACTATTGAGATGGATGATATTGCCTGAAATGTATCCATCCATCCATCCATCCATTTCCTAGTGCTTGTTCCTCTATTGTGATAAATATTGCAGCCTCCTTAAATAGCAACATATATCACAATATATCATTTGGTATGTAAATGATATTAATAATTTGGGTTACGTAGGCTCTTAATTTGGCTGCTGACATATATGGTAACAAAATTCATAATTTCCAGTTGAATTGTTTCCTCAAAAATATAATTAATCTACTTTTTAATTTACTGTTAAACTCTGGTTACTTTCTGTTGTAACATATTTCTACCTACACTTCTGTTAACATGTAATAAACACTTATTCTTCTTTTGTTTGAATATTTTACATTAGTTTTGGGAGATTCTACAAATTTGGGTATCAATCCTATACCAAATAGTTCAGGGGCAGTATTGGTTATACCACTGTTAATACTGATACTTCAAATTTTCAAGGTCATTGAATGATTACATTTTTGATCACAATTATAAGTGGACAAACACCCAGGATATCAATTATATATGTAAACTATTTTCCTAATCCCTTTTATTGCATACTATATTTTGATCAAAACAAAGTCAATAGTGCAAAAAAATAAGTAAACCTAATCAAAACCTACTTTTGGCTCTGATTTTAATTATTTAGGTATTGCCCTTTCCTACGTTTAAAAACTATAACAAAAATGACGAGAAAAACTATTTTGTGATCATAAAAAATATTAATGTAATCACTGTAGTATCGACCATATGTCACGACCAGAACAGGACTCTGAACACAGATGCAGGATTTTCAGAAACATATATTTATTCTGAACAGGGAGGGGCATACTTGCCAACCCTCCCGGATTTTCCGGGAAACTCCCGAAATTCAGCACCTCTACCGAAAACCTCCCGGGACAAATTTTCTCCCGAAAATCTCCTGAAATTCAGGCAGAGCTGGAGGCCACGTCCCCTCCAGCTCCATGCGGGCCTGAGTGACGTGTCGACAGCCTGTTTTCACGTCCGCTTTCCCACAATATAAACAGCGTGCCTGCCCAATCACGTTATAACTGTAGAATGATCGAGGGCGAGTTCTTGGTTTCTTATGTGGGTTTATTGTTAGGCAGTTTCATTAACGTCCTCCCAGCGCGGGAACAACACACAACAGCAGCAGTCACGTTTTCGTCTACCGTAAAGCAGTTCGTCTGCCGTGAACAGCAATGTTGCGACACTCTTAAACAGGACAAAACTGCCATCTACTGTACATGCATATGTGACTAACATCTACGGCTTTTAGAGAGTGCACAACTGCGCACACAACAAGGAGATGAAGCAAAATGCATCATCAGAGAGGGTGTTCAGCATGGTTAGAAAAATAGTGACAGAGAATAGAACATAGGATGGACAATTCTACCCTTAACTCAACAATGAGTAGATGAGTGTTATGTGTGTGTATATGTGTAAACAAATGAACACTGAAATTCAAGTATTTCTCTTATATATATATATATATATATATATATATAGGGAGGTGTTTAGGGCACGTCCGACCGGTAGGAGGCCACGGGGAAGACCCAGGACACGTTGGGAAGACTATGTCTCCCGGCTGGCCTGGGAACGCCTCGGGATCCCCCGGGAAGAGCTGGACGAAGTGGCTGGGGAGAGAGAAGTCTGGGCTTCCCTGCTTAGGCTGCTGCCCCCGCGACCCGATCTCGGATAAGCGGAAGAAGATATATATACACACATATATATATACATATATATAGCTAGAATTCACTGAAAGTCAAGTATTTCCTATATATATATATATATATATATATATATATATATATATATATATATATGAAATACTTGATTTGGTGAATTCTAGCTGTAAATATACTCCTCCCCTCTTAAACACGCCCCCAACCACGCCCCCCCCGACCACGCCCCCTCCCGAAATCGGAGGTCTCAAGGTTGGCAAGTATGGGGAAGGGTCCAAAACGGGAGAAACAAAACAGGCTATCAAAAACAGCACTAACCTGATCTCTAAACTAACAAAAATATCAATAGACTCGAAACGCTCCGGCTGCGGAGGGAAAAATGGTGCTATAAATATGATATGCAAAATACAACAAAAAGCGCTCCAATTGAGGAAATGCTAGGAAGCTTAATCTTACCTGACAAAAAGGTCTACAAAAAAATGATTTCCCGTGGATCAAAATGTACAAAGACGTGGCAATGGCTGTGAAGAGGACTGTGGCAAGGGAAGGCTGGAGGTACGCACAAGACGATACGAAACACACTGGCAGAGGACAAGAGGAGGACGAGACATTTCTACACATGAGGGAGGGTGACACAGGTGGGCACAATCAGGCAATCAGGAGAGACATCAGACCAGTGAAACAGGAGGAAGAGCAAGTGACCTGAAACGAGAGGGAGAGTTAACCTTTCAAAATAAAACAGGAAATGACAAAACAACATGAAACCAGACAAGACTTTACCCAGGTGTGACACCATATACTGCTATTATACTAGATATCGCTACTATCAATATTTTAACGATACGTCCACCCCTATTTATATTTAAGAGCTCTAACTGAGCGGTGAGTATGGCTTCTTGTATCCTCATACGGTGTTTAGTGTAGCTTTTTTACCCATTCATAGTCCTCGAGTGATAATGATACAAACCCTGTTTCCATATGAGTTGGGAAATTGTGTTAGATGTAAATATAAACGGAATACAATGATTTGCAAATCCTTTTCAACCCATATTCAATTGAATGCACTACAAAGACAAGATATTTTGATGTTCAAACTCATAAACTTTATTTTTCTTTTGCAAATAATAGTTAACTTTAAATTTCATGGCTGCAACACGTGCCAAAGTAGTTGGGAAAGGGCATGTTCACCACTGTGTTACATGGCCTTTCCTTTTAACAACACTCAGTAAAGGTTTGGGAACTGAGGAGACACATTTTTTAAGCTTCTCAGGTGGAATTATTTCCCATTCTTGCTTGATGTACAGCTTAAGTTGTTCAACAGTCCGGGGGTCTCCGTTGTGGTATTTTAGGCTTCATAATACGCCACACATTTTCAATGGGGGACAGGTTTGGACTACAGGCAGGCCAGTCTAGTACCCGCACTCTTTTACTATGAAGCCACGTTGATGTAACACGTGGCTTGGCATTGTCTTGCTGAAATAAGCAGGGGCGTCCATGGTAACGTTGCTGGATGGCAACATATGTTGCTCCAAAACCTGTATGTACCTTTCAGCATTAATGGCGCCTTCACAGATGTGTAAGTTACCCATGTCTTGGGCACTAATACACCCCCATACCATCACAGATGCTGGCTTTTCAACTTTGCGCCTATAACAATCCGGATGGTTCTTTTCCTCTTTGGTCCGGAGGACACGACGTCCACAGTTTCCAAAAACAATTTGAAATGTGGACTCGTCAGACCACAGAACACTTTTTCCACTTTGTATCAGTCCATCTTAGATGAGCTCAGGCCCAGCGAAGCCGACGGCGTTTCTGGGTGTTGTTGATAAACGGTTTTCGCCTTGCATAGGAGAGTTTTTTTTTTTTTTTTTTTTTTTTGTGTCCTGTCCAGCTTCTCAGGCAAATCATATAGTTGATGCATAGGAGAGTTTTAGCGTGCACTTACAGATGTAGCAACCAACTGTAGTTACTGACAGTGGGTTTCTAAAGTGTTCCTGAGCCCATGTGGTGATATCCTTTACACACTGATGTCGCTTGTTGATGCAGTACAGCCTGAGGGATCGAAGGTCACGGGCTTAGCTGCTTACGTGCAGTGATTTCTCCAGATTCTCTGAACCCTTTGATGATATTACGGACCGTAGATGGTGAAATCCCTAAATTCCTTACAATAGCTGGTTGAGAAAGGTTTTTCTTAAACTGTTCAACAATTTGCTCATGCATTTGTTGACAAAGTGGTGACCCTCGCCCCATCTTTGTTTGTGAATGACTGAGCATTTCATGGAATCTACTTTTATACCCAATCATGGCACCCACCTGTTCCAAATTTGCCTGTTCACCTGTGGGATGTTCCAAATAAGTGTTTGATGAGCATTCCTCAACTTTATCAGTATTTATTGCCACCTTTCCCAACTTCTTTGTCACGTGTTGCTGGCATCAAATTCTAAAATTAATGATTATTTGCAACAAAACATTTTTTTTATCAGTTTGAACATCAAATATGTTGTCTTTGTAGCATATTCAACTGAATATGGGTTGGAAATTTTTTTGCAAATCATTGTATTCCGTTTATATTTACATCTAACACAATTTCCCAACTCATATGGAAACGGGGTTTGTACATGTAAGAAACGTTTTAAAATAAATAAATAAAAAGAAAAAACAAGAAACAGTTCATTTGTCACCATAGAAGCGGAGATTAGTGATAAAGAGGTGGCTTTGCACTAAGGAGGGGTGTTAGCCATGAGTGAAGAGGCTAGATTACATTGAGGGCGTCTTTGTTTGCTTGTCGCTCTCTAATTTGCTGCACACTGCTAATTTGTGCAATCAACATGCATTATCACGATATGACGAGAGTAATTGAAGCTCTATCATCGACTGAATTCATATCATGTATTGTGTATATCACGCAACTAAACTGCAGTATGTGGAGTATAACATGTACAATAATTATTCCCATTTAGCAAAACTGATTGGTTATCACATGACCAACCTGTGTGTTTTGGGGGTTTTTTTTTGGTAAATAAAAGGCAAAGACTCCCTTCACTTGTCTTTGACTGGCCACCCTGACATATGGGACCACAACAAGGATTTTGGTATCAACCTAATACAAAGTAAATGCAAGTTTTTGTGTTTTTATTTATTTTAAGATAATTACATTATTTTCTGATTCTGTCTTTTAATTTGTTGATCAGGATAAGAATCACAATAAAACATTGCATAAAAATAATTTCAATCAACAAATATATTCGTCAACAATCGAGCACTATAATTGACATCAATATCAGACAATGTAAATATCTATACAAGCATTCACTTTTATTACATACAACTGTTTGGCAAAATAAAATGAATAGTGCAAAATAAATATACAAGCAAAAATTATTATTCACAGTTATTAAAATTATGTGAAAATCATTTGAACGTATTATCTTAGGGCAGGGGTCGGCAACCTTTACCTTTCAAAGAGCCATTTTGACCCGTTTCACAAATGAAAGAAAACAATAGGAGCCACAAAACTCTTTTGACATTTTAAATGAAATAACACTGCATACAAAGCTTTTTTTTTTACTTTGTGCTATGTATAAACCAGGGGTCTCAGACACGCGGCCCACGAGACGTTATCTTGCGGCCCGCACCTTAATATGAAAATGTAATGTTAGTTTTATATGAATGGCGCTTGACAGCGTCATACTTGCCAACCCTCCCGATTTTTCCGGGAGACTCCCGAATTCCAGGGTTACTATTCTCTTGAATGTCTGCTGATTTTCACCCAAACTACAATAGTAAGGGCGTGCCGTGATGGCACTGCTTTTAGAGCCCTCTACAGCCTGTACAAACAGCGTATCAGGCAATTTACAAGTTGTATGAGGCTTCTGCAGACACACATAAGTGACTGCAAGGCATACTTGGTCAACAGTCATACAGGTTACACTGAGGGTGACCGTATAAACAACTTTAACACTATTACTAATATGCGCCACAATGTGAACCCACACCAAACAAGAATGACAAACACATTTCGGTAGAACATCCGCACCGTAACACAACATAAACACAACAGAACAAATTCCCAGAATCCCATGCATCCCTAACTCTTCCGGTCTACAATATACAACCCCGCTACCACTAAATATTGTTGTCGGGGTGAAAATCAGAGAATGGTTGCCCCGGGAGATTTGCGGGAGGGGCACTGAAAGTCGGAAGTCTCCCGGAAAAATCGGGAGGGTTGGTAAGTATGCAGCTGAGCCGCATCAGAGTGATCAAAGAGTCGCATGCGGCTCCGGAGCCACGGGTTGCCGACCCCTGTCTTAGGACATTCAATCGATCCAAACTGGACTGTTTGGTTTGTCTTAGAAGATGTTTCGCCGCTCATCCGAGTAGGCTTCATCAGTTTGTGCTCACAGACATAGGCCCCTTCTACACTAACCTTATCCGTGTCCACACACAACAATGCCACGGTTTAAGACCCCCCTGTCCCCTCCGTCCGCCGGCGCAACGCGACCTAGTACGCATGCGCGAAAAAATGCACGCGTCATAGTCACTTCTGACCTGGAAGTGTATTCTAACCCTATGTTTCAATGTAGACTATTGCCACATTTCTTTTAACAGTAAACCTTGCTTGCCTCACCATCAGCAGCTGTTACCATCATACATAAATCATATCTTTAATGGACGTATGAAAGTAAACAATGCGATAAAGAACATTTTACAACAACAGGACACTGTGCGTGTAGGCTGAAATTGGCGGCCGCAACCACTTCATGGCTTCACAATAGTTATGGAGTACGAAACTAGACGTTGAGTAATCGCTCGACATACATAGCGGACAATGACTGACAGTCTGCTTTGCCAGTCCAAATTCATTGGCTATTTTTCGTAGTCTACCCTTGTCCACGGGAGCCCGCATTGTCGTCTCTCCTTCAAAAAATGGACAAAGTTTTTCACTAAGTAGACTCACAGCTGACCTGGACATTCGAAAGTTCTCTTGCCATTCCTCTGGCACAACACACTCGGTGACAAACATATCCCACCAGGCTGCCGTTCCTCCAGGGCTTATCCAAAACCGTCGCTCAACATTGCTATGTTGCCGTCTGAGATGTGTTGTATCCGAAATAGCTGCAATCGCCCGTTTCCTTCTCCAAAGGTATTGATGTGTGATTTCCAAAAGCGCCTGTACATGTTCAAGAAGGGGAAACACGGGCATGTCTAGATGACTCGCCTCCATCTTTCAAGTGGTTGCCGCCGAGTTATCGAACGGGTTGTTGAAGCTGGCTGTGGCGTGTTCTTTCGGATGTCACTTTCTGTTTGGGGAGCGGTCTTTCTGGCGTCACTTCCTCTCCGAACTCAGTTTGTAAATGATCAATGAGTCCATACAAAGCTAAGTGCCGGAGATTCAAGAAATACCCGTGTAAAATGTTGTCCGAGGAGGGGAATCTTAAACGCTGGTTTAGTGTGGCTGAAACAGGGCTTAGGCTAAATAATTATTCGTTTAAGGGGTTAAACGACTTAGTGTAGACATGGCCTTAGCCATTTTCTCACATTCGGTTGTAATGGACCCGAGTGGTGGAATATTAAAATCTAATAAAAATGTTGCTTAAAACAAATATAAATATTAAGAACCCAATGTAGTGAGAGCAGCTGTCCAAAATAAGGGAAGATGATTATGCTTGTTCGCACTTTATTACAATACACATTAAACCGTCCAGTTGTCAATACTAAAAATACCAATTGGTATCCAATATTATGGTGAGAGTACAACAGCGACAGGCGTAGTGGGTCAGCGTCCTGGCTCCACCCACTTCAACGGCGTCCTCCTGCACACAGAATTAAAACGGAGGCAGGACACGGGGATAAAATCTTCTAAAACTACGGAGACGCTCTCCGGGCTGATGCCACACTTACACGCAGGCCCGGCCCTAACCAATCTGGCGCCCTAGGCAAGATTTTAGGTGCCCCCCCCCCCCCCCCCCCCCCCCCACATCGGCAGTGAAGTGTATATACTCACAAGAACCCAAATAGCTTTGTCTTTGACCTTTTTTTTTACTTACAACTATACCTAATATATAAAGGGGTGGAAAAGTGACTATTACCTGCAGGGCAAACATTAGCTAACCAGAAGGCAATAATGTAAACAAAAAACACCTGCTTAAGAGATCTAATATAAATGTCCCTGAGGAATGTAAGGTGGGAGTACTGTAATTACCTAACGTTACATTATTATTTTCCATAACAATTTAGCCCCCTCCACAATATTAACCCGACGTTAAAACAGAACTAGCTATTTATTGATTAGCAATTGCCGAATCATGTAACATTAGCTTAATGCTAAAAAGCCAGGTTACTATCACATTCTGTAACAGACAAATAATTTTATGTAGGCTAACGTTACCTACCTGCTACCTCTGTCTTTTTCTCGTTTCTCCTCCTCTTCTTTTCTCTTTTTTCTTCCCTGGGCACCTGACAGTTTTGGCCGTTTTGACATCTTGTGTTGATTTTTTGATGTGGTGACGTCCAAAAAGAGTCATGATACGGGAAGGGAGGGGGCGCACCGTGCGGCGGGAGGAGGGGGGGCGTAATGTTGTAACAAATAATATTTCTATTAAATAGGCTTTACTTTGCATTTTAATTAACGTGAGATTATTTTTTGTATTTAGAAATAATAGTAACAACTTTTTTTTTCCTTTTTTTTTTCTCCAACATTTGTGGCACTGGCATGGCGCCCCCTGATGGACGGCGCCCTTAGCATTTGCCTATACGGCCTATGCCACGGGCCGGCCCTGCTTACACGCAAGGCAGGGTTTCCCCTGCCCTTGCTGTAGTTCCGCATCAAAGTATTGGGTACGCCCACTCTCCTCGCCAGTCGCTGGTCACTCGCGGGACCTATGTGGCCGTACCCGTCCCGTCTCGCTCCGCCTCTTGGTCGCTCCCGGGGGTCGCCGCAGGTCTCTGGGTCCCAATCGCCCCCTGTCCACAGAACCACACAGCCAGCGTACAACGCACGAGCCCGCAAGCCCACAGCCCAAGGCAGTTGGTTGCCCCCACAGATCCACAACACACGTCACTTACTTCGGAGGCAGAGTTTCTTCTGCCCCTGCGTGTTGTGGGCTTCTTGGGGTTCGCTCCTTCCCAGCCTGCGTGCGTCCACCCGGTCGCTCTTGGCAAAGCCTGTTGATTCTTCCCCGATCGCTCTCCTGTCGCTTCCCCTTCTCGTCGATCCTGCCTGTTCTCTTTTAAATGGGTGCAGTCCTAATGCTCCACAGGTGGGTCTAACTTCAGGTGTCGTTTGATTGGGCACTTTGGTTGTTAGGGGCAACAAGCTAAAAAGGGGCAACGTCTTAAAATACCAGCAAAGTCCACAAGGCAATTCAAAAGACAATCAAATTCTAAAATGTAAAAACATGCAATTAAAAATACAATCAAATTCTAAAATGTAAAAACATGCAATTAAAATCCACAGCAATAAAACACTATAAGACATGCATGGCAATGAAACAAAAAAAATAAAATCCCCTACTTGTGTCCCATCATACGGTCACTCCAGTTCCTGCTCATTTGTTTTGCAGTGGATTTTCCTGTTTTCAAGAAATATTGCTTTAAATTTTCTGACTTAGCGCTATTATGTTTTCCTTGGTCTACCAGTATGCTTGCCTTTTACAACTTTCCCATGTTGTTTGTACATGGTTCAGATTTTACACACAGCTGACTGGTAACAATCAACATCCTTTGCAACATTGTGTGATGATTTTCTTTCTTGAAGAAATGTGTTTCAATTAACATCTCTTGTGTTGTAAATCAAAATTCATGGGGTTATTCCATTTTTTTTTCCTCAGAATTGAGTCATTACATTATTTTTTCAAACTGTTTGATCAAAATTAAACAATTACTGACTACCACAATTTCTATTTTGTAATTACTTTAGTGTTGCTTAAAGCCAGAAAGTTGCTATTTGCAATGACTATATAGTCTTGTGTCATTTCTTTTTTTTGTTTATTTTTCTACAAATTTAAACAACTGAATGAAGTCTGGTGATTCCATAATTTTTTGGGAGGAGTTGCACTAGTTACTGCGAGCACACGGCTGCTGTTGTGATCCCGTGGGCTTTATACAGTGGATTGCAGCGCTGCTGGATAGAATTGCTGAAGTGGAGCATGGAATGGTCTCCCCAGAAGGCACAAGACATTGATACAACGTTGATTATACATATATGTTTTCTTAAAACTGACTTCTAAACAACGTTGCAAAACAGTTGTAGTTGTAATTTCAGACAACATTGATGTCTAACGTTCGATCCACGTTGTTGGTTGGGAAGTGACCAAATTTCAATGGTCAAATCAACGTCAGAACCCAACATTGATTAAACGTTGTCAAAAAGCATGTTGTTCTGACGTTAGGTTTGAGTTGCTCAAAGTCATGACCTAATTCAACGTTGTTTTAATGTCTTGTGCCTGCTGGGTCTTTATATCATACATTTTTTATGCATGCCAGTATACTCCGATACAGGTTTTTCTATATCGGGCCGATATCCAATAACAAATAACAATGCCAGATCAAGACGCCCCTACTTGCAAGATCTATGGCTTTGTGCCGTGTGATAAAACTGCACATTTTATAGTGAAAATTAAGGCACACCTGTGCAATAATCATGCTGTTTAATCAGCATTTGGCTGAAAATTAAGGCACACCTGTGCAATATTCATGCTGTTTAATCAGCATTTGGCTGTACCACACCTGTGAGATGGATGGGTTCTCTCGGCAAAGAAGAAATGCTCACTGACATACCAGTGGCCAAAGGAGGAGGCTTGGAGACAAATAATAATGAAATGTAATACATTTAGAATGTAAAATAATAAAATATGATATAGTAACACTAAACAATATGGTAATAATATACAATATAATAATTAATTAACCTGCTCAGTGGCCTTGTGGTTATGGTGTCCGCCCTGAGATCGGTAGGTCGTGAGTCATACCAAAGACTATAAAAATGGAACCCATTACCTCACTGCTTGGCACTCAGCATCAAGGGTTTGAATTGGGGGTTAAATCACCAAAATGATTCCCGAGCGCAGCCACCGCTGCTCCTCACTGCTCCCCTCACCTCCCAGGGGGTGGAACAAGGGGATGGGTCAAATGCAGAGGGTAGTGTAGATAAATAAATTAGGGCCGCCAAAGTTAACGCAATAATAATACAGGGATAATTGTTTTAACACGCGGTTAACGAGTATGCGTTCTGACTCATTTTTGACCTTCGGGCCATTCCGTAGCGTGGGGAAATGTAATGGTGTCAGTTGCTGTTGAGCCACAAACTCGAAAATAGCGAGCACAAATTTACAAAGAAAAGGGTGCATCATGGAAATCTCAGCTCCAAAGCCATGGCGAACCGTTCTCCCGACAAGAATATACGATTTTATCTTTGAACGTCGTGAGACGACATCATTGGCACGAATGTCTGCTGACGCGCATTGCCACTTCAGAGAGGAGGAGCGGAAATATTGTGCTAACTTTATTACATCGACATGGCCGAGAGGGGGATCTTGATGACTGGGCAACCCAGGATCTCCATATTTTCTGCCCAGGCATGCGCCACGGAGAGGTCACTCCAGCCTCCCCCCTAAAGGGAGGAAACAACACGGAAGCTGGCAGTCCTAAGCTCCACCCAATTGGCGCCAGCTACGACGGTGGGAGGAAGAACTCCCCCAGGCGCAACCCATCGTCACTACTGACGGACGGATGCCTATGATGATTATAACATGTACTGGTTGATACGCCGTAGTTACAGACTGTTTAACAGGCTCAATATTACAATGTATTAATAAATAGAAAAGGTTAAGAGATGGCAACTTGTCCAGGGTGTACCCCGCCTTCCGCCCGATTGTAGCTGAGATAGGCTCCAGCGCCCCCCGCGACCCCAAAGGGAATAAGCGGTAGGAAATGGATGGATGGATGGGTTAAGAAAATTGACATGCAGCAGTATAAAGACCAATAACTTGTACAACATGTAATAAAGAGAATATCAAAGGCATTTATTTAGGTAGAAATATCAGAGATTACATCACCAAACAATTCTGACAATCAAACCATGATCGTGACGATCCAAATGTTGTGTTATTAACGTTTGAAACTGGTATCTAAACGTGTTGGTGTAGCTTCTCCTCTTAAAGCAAGTGCTTCTACAGCCGGAATACAAAATCTGTATTCCTACAAAATACAAAATATGGCAAGACACCAACGCATTGCAGATATTTTTTTTCTCCTCTTTGAAGCGTGTTTTTGTCATTTTTGTGTTGAGCTGTTTAAAAAAGCATAATGTTTAGAACAGTGGTGTGCCGTCAGGGCCAGCAAGGCCTTCTCTGCTGGCCTAACATAACCAGAAATCATGATCATAATTAAAAGTAAAAGTAATTTTTTATTTACTTTCCCTAAATATCTAAAAGTATTCATATTCTCTTCATGTCATATTATGCTCCTTACAGCGCTGTTGTTTTTAGATTATAGAGTTTTTATCCAATCAGAATTCAAATAGCTTATGTTGCGATTCTGTACCAAATCTGCTCGAAGCCTTTAGAATTAACAATGCTGGCGTCTGTGCGCTGTAAGTGAACGGGGATATACAGGTGATAGACAGTTGCAATAGCCAATCAGATCACGAGTTGTTGTCAGTAAGGCCTTTTAGATGGCCTAAGGCAGATATACAGTGATGTTATGAGCTAGGTAACACCAGAACTACATTACACAGTAGTTCAGGGCATGCAGTTAGCCATGCTGGATGTTTTGATGAGCACCTTGTGGAGTAAACTTTAAGAACTCAGCCAACACGCCTTGTCTGCATCTTTTGTGATTAGACAAGACAACACATATATTTGCAAGGCCATTTTCAAGAAGGATATTTAAAGAGAAACTACATCTTGTGAGACGATGTCAGCCTACCCCGGAAGCTTGAATGGTTTCTACAGGTTGTGACTTCAGATATTTTATTTCTTTATTTTTTCACGTTCAATATCTTTTTTGCAATTTTAATTTTGACGTTACCACATAAGATATGTTTTAATTGCTGATGCGGGTTTATTGATTTTTAAATGCGCCAGAAAATAACCCGTTATGTACACTGTTGGTGGTGATTCAATGCCCAGTAGTGCGTAAATGTGTTTCTGTATAGTATTTCTGCAGCAATGGTCATGTGGTGACATAAATGATGATATTTTTGAGAGGTAATCATTGAAGTTGGACATCACTGAAGGCCTAGGTGGGAAACGCACAGCCGCCACTAGTTTAGAACACATTTCATTAAAGCAAACTAATTGTCCAGTCATGGTGTTAAAAACTTGAAAATTATTTGTCTAGGGTACACTTATTAATGACAAAAAATTATATCTATCTGCGATTATTTGTAATCCATTGTGAGTTAACTATGAACAAAATGTGATTAATCAGTATTAAATATTTTAATTGTTTGGCATCCCTAAAATAAATAAATAATAAATCATTAATTCATAATAAAATCGTAGCCTCTGAATCGTAATCGTAATCAAATTGTGAGGTTCCCAGAGATTCCCACCTCTAGTATTAAGTAAGGATGTCCTAATCAACATTTTTGACCCCAGATCCCGATTAGATTTTTCAACCTCAGATCGGATTTTGAGTCCCGATCCGATACTTTGAAGTTTGACAATAGTTTATGGAAGTGAAAATGTTTTAAAGCAACTAACTAAGGTAAACACAATGACACATTTTTATAAAGTAGAATTTGCTAGTATTGTTGTAAATCATATTTAATATTCAATGTGTAATATTTAATAATACATGTACTTTTTTAACAAAATAAAGTGACTAGTGCAGAAATATTCAACACTAAGTTAAAGTTAAAGTACCAATGATTGTCACACACACACTAGGTGTGGTGAAATGTGTCCTCTGCATTTGACCCATCCCCTTGATCACCCCCTGGGAGGTGAGGAGAGCAGTGAGCAGCAGTGGGCAACAGCGGTGCCGCACCCGGGAATCCTTTTTGGTGATTTAACCCCCAATTCCAACCCTTGATGCTGAGTGCCAAGCAGGGAGGTAACTGGTCCCATTTTTATAGTCTTTGGTATGACTCGGCCGGGGTTTGAACTCACAACCTACCGATCTCAGGGCGGACACTCTAACCACTAGGCCACTGAGTAGGTAAGTAGCAAATATTAGGATTGGCTCACATTAAAATAATTTGAGATTTGCTCTCAAAGCCTTCCTGTTTTTAAGAGTCTTACCCCCTGACTTTGTAAACAATAACAAACACAACCAAAAATATGATTTTGTAATACAAAGAAGAAAAAAGACAGATATCGATCTCACTTTTGTATCGTTTATACACTAATATCATACTAAGTATTGATAGTACGACATCTGGATCGTTCACCCTTACTTTACATTAAAGCTTTATGTGCCGTCCTGCTCAGTGTGTGTGTGTGTGTGTGTATGTGTGTGTGTGTAACCTGCTTTGACATTTATTTCCATCCAGTGATAATGCTACTTGAAACAAACTTAGTTTATTTTGCACCATGGTGGCGAGGGTTAGTGTCTCAGAAGCTGCTCCGAGACAACGCGCTCGTTATACAACTTGCTCTCTACTCAGTGTTCTGGCAAGTCTCACACTCCTACATGTGTGTAACATGGAAATGTAACTCTGTCTCCCTGAGCTTGCATCCGATTTGAAGGAAGATTTCACGTTAGTACAATCGTTCGCCATCGTTCAGACTGCGACACAGCTGTGGTAAAGATCAGCTGGGCTCGGCAGTTCAACGGCCAATCGCTGATTAGTTAGATAAGTCAAATATCGGCCACAAAAACTTTCAAAAAGGACCTAAGGATTCCTCATTTTCATTTTTTTTTATTCAGTACATCTCACTGTGGCTGCCCTTTTAGTTTCCTCCCCAGATGATCTTACTGGGGCTGGTTTGACGGCAGGGCCACAAAAACATTCAGATACATTTGAAAAATGAATAAACTCTTAAATTTTAAGATTGTGTTTGTTTTGGTTCCAGGCATGCTTATTCACCACATCCCTTGTGTGTGTGTTGTGTGCGTGAAGAAGTTTGTAGTTTGGATTCAAGTTCAAAGGAACCTTTCAGAACTTTCCACAATGGCATTAAAGACATTGCTTCAATTACGTTCTAATTACTTCTGAATTTCCCTTGCTAACCACGAACAAACGAAGACTTGGGACTCTCGCACCAGTTTTATAGTACGAGGCTGCGAATTATCACCTTAAAAGTGAGTGAGCACTGCTCTCGTGGACACAGGGAATGAATTAATTAATTGTTTTGCTTTTTTTCAAAAATCCCTCGATAGGAAAAATAAAATACAATTATTTGTTATTGTAAAAGAAATATTCATAAAGAGAAATAACACGTTGGTATTTACTTTTGACACGCTGTAGGCAAATGAATGGATGGATACCTACACTGCCATCTAGCGTTAAATATGTGTCAGCGCTCCGCACGAAACAGCTCGCCTTTGAGAAAATATTGGGTTTAAATTATTTTTTTACATAAAAAAAATATTATATATATATATATATATATATAAGGCAGGGCACTTGGCGGTCCGATCCTCGGCTACAGAAGCTAGCTCTTGGGACGTGGAACGTCACCTCGCTGGGGGGGAAGGAGCCTGAGCTAGTGCGAGAGGTAGAGAAGTTCCGGTTGGATATAATCGGACTCACCTCAACGCACAGCAAGGGCTCCGGAACCAGTTCTCTCGAGAGGGGCTGGACTCTCTTCCACTCTGGCGTTGCCGGCAGTGAGAGGCGACGGGCTGGGGTGGCAATTCTTGTTTTCCCCCCGGCTCAGAGCCTGCACGTTGGAGTTCAACCCGGTGGACGAGAGGGTAGCTTCCTTCCGCCTTCGGGTGGGGGGACGGGTCCTGACTGTTGTTTGCGCTTACGCGCCAAACAGCAGCTCAGAGTACCTACCCTTTTTGGATTCACTCGAAGGAGTACTTGAGGGTGCTCCCCCGAGTGATTCCCTCGTTCTACTGGGGGACTTCAACGCTCATATTGGCAACGACAGTGAAACCTGGAGAGGCGTGATTGGGAAGAATGGCCGCCCGGATCTGAACCCGAGTGGTGTTTTGTTATTGGACTTTTGTGCCCGTCACGGATTGTCCATAACGAACACCATGTTCAAGCATAAGGGTGTCCATATGTGCACTTGGCACCAGGACACCCTAGGCCGCAGTTCTATGATCGACTTTGTAGTTGTGTCATCGGATTTGCGGCCTCATGTTTTGGACACTCGGGTGAAGAGAGGGGCGGAGCTTTCTACCGATCACCACTTGGTGGTGAGTTGGCTGCGATGGTGGGGGAGGATGCCGGACAGACCTGGCAGGCCCAAACGCATTGTGAGGGTTTGCTGGGAACGTCTGGCAGAGTCTCCTGTCAGAGAGAGTTTCAATTCCCACCTCCGGAAGAACTTTGAACATGTCACGAGGGAGGTGCTGGACATTGAGTCCGAGTGGACCATGTTCCGCACCTCTATTGTCGAAGCGGCTGATTGGAGCTGTGGCCGCAAGGTAGTTGGTGCCTGTCGTGGCGGTAATCCTAGAACCCATTGGTGGACACCGGCGGTGAGGGATGCCGTCAAGCTGAAGAAGGAGTCCTATCGGGTTCTTTTGGCTCATGGGACTCCTGAGGCAGCGGACAGGTACCGACAGGCCAAGCGGTGTGCGGCTTCAGCGGTCGCGGAGGCAAAAACTCGGACATGGGAGGAGTTCGGGGAAGCCATGGAAAACGACTTACGGACGGCTTCGAAGCGATTCTGGACCACCATCCGCCGCCTCAGGAAGGGGAAGCAGTGCACTACCAACACCGTGTATGGTGCGGATGGTGTTCTGCTGACCTCGACTGCGGAAGTTGTGGATCGGTGGAGGGAATACTTCGAAGACCTCCTCAATCCCACCAACACGTCTTCCTATGAGGAAGCAGTGCCTGGGGAATCTGTGGTGGGCTCTCCTATTTCTGGGGCTGAGGTTGCTGAGGTAGTTAAAAAGCTCCTCGGTGGCAAAGCCCCGGGGGTGGATGAGATCCGCCCGGAGTTCCTTAAGACTCTGGATGCTGTGGGGCTGTCTTGGTTGACAAGACTCTGCAGCATCGCGTGGACATCGGGGGCAGTACCTTTGGATTGGCAGACCGGGGTGGTGGTTCCTCTCTTTAAAAAGGGGAACCGGAGGGTGTGTTCTAACTATCGTGGGATCACACTCCTCAGCCTTCCCGGTAAGGTCTATTCAGGTGTACTGGAGAGGAGGCTACGCCGGATAGTCGAACCTCGGATTCAGGAGGAACAGTGTGGTTTTCGTCCTGGTCGTGGAACTGTGGACCAGCTCTATACTCTTGGCAGGGTCCTTGAGGGTGCATGGGAGTTTGCCCAACCAGTCTACATGTGCTTTGTGGACTTGGAGAAGGCATTCGACCGTGTCCCTCGGGAAGTCCTGTGGGGAGTGCTCAGAGAATATGGGGTTTCGGACTGTCTGATTGTGGCGGTCCGCTCCCTGTATGATCAGTGTCAGAGCTTGGTTCGCATTGCCGGCAGTAAGTCGGACACGTTTCCGGTGAGGGTTGGACTCCGCCAAGGCTGCCCTTTGTCACCGATTCTGTTCATAACTTTTATGGACAGAATTTCTAGGCGCAGTCAAGGCGTTGAGGGGATTCGGTTTGGTGGCTGCAGGATTAGGTCTCTGCTTTTTGCAGATGATGTGGTCCTGATGGCTTCATCTGGCCAGGAACTTCAGCTCTCACTGGATCGGTTCGCAGCTGAGTGTGAAGCGACTGGGATGAGAATCAGCACCTCCAAGTCCGAGTCCATGGTTCTCGCCCGGAAAAGGGTGGAGTGCCATCTCCGGGTTGGGGAGGAGATCTTGCCCCAAGTGGAGGAGTTCAAGTACCTCGGAGTCTTGTTCACGAGTGAGGGAAGAGTGGATCGACAGGCGGATCGGTGCGGCGTCTTCAGTAATGCGGACGCTGTATCGATCCGTTGTGGTGAAGAAGGAGCTGAGCCGGAAGGCAAAGCTCTCAATTTACCGGTCGATCTACGTTCCCATCCTCACCTATGGTCATGAGCTTTGGGTTATGACCGAAAGGACAAGATCACGGGTACAAGCGGCCGAAATGAGTTTCCTCCGCCGGGTGGCGGGGCTCTACTCGTCACTTCGGCTGGAGAGAGCTTGTCCGAGGTTGTTATAAATATATACAGGCCCGGCCCTAACCAATCTGGCGCCCTAGGCAAGATTTTAGGTGCCCCCCCCCCCCCCTTCTTTTAACAGTAAACCTTGCTTGCCTCACCATCAGCAGCTGTTACCATCATACATAAATCATATCTTTAATGGACGTATGAAAGTAAACAATGCGATAAAGAACATTTTACAACAACAGGACACTGTGCGTGTAGGCTGAAATTGGCGGTCATACTTGACGGCCGCAACCACTTCATGGCTTCACAATAGTTATGGAGTACAAAACTAGACGTTGAGTAATCGCTCGACATACATAGCGGACAATGACTGACAGTCTGCTTTGCCAGTCCAAATTCATTGGCTATTTTTCGTAGTCTACCCTTGTCCACGGGAGCCCGCATTGTCGTCTCTCCTTCAAAAAATGGACAAAGTTTTTCACTAAGTAGACTCACAGCTGACCTGGACATTCGAAAGTTCTCTTGCCATTCCTCTGGCACAACACACTCGGTGACAAACATATCCCACCAGGCTGCCGTTCCTCCAGGGCTTATCCAAAACCGTCGCTCAACATTGCTATGTTGCCGTCTGAGATGTGTTGTATCCGAAATAGCTGCAATCGCCCGTTTCCTTCTCCAAAGGTATTGATGTGTGATTTCCAAAAGCGCCTGTACATGTTCAAGAAGGGGAAACACGGGCATGTCTGGATGACTCGCCTCCATCTTTCAAGTCGTTGCCGCCGAGTTATCGAACGGGTTGTTGAAGCTGGCTGTGGCGTGTTCTTTCGGATGTCACTTTCTGTTTGGGGAGCGGTCTTTCTGGCGTCACTTCCTCTCCGAACTCAGTTTGTAAATGATCAATGAGTCCATACAAAGCTAAGTGCCGGAGATTCAAGAAATACCCGTGTAAAATGTTGTCCGAGGAGGGGAATCTTAAACGCTGGTTTAGTGTGGCTGAAACAGGGCTTAGGCTAAATAATTATTCGTTTAAGGGGTTAAACGACTTAGTGTAGACATGGCCTTAGCCATTTTCTCACATTCGGTTGTAATGGACCCGAGTGGTGGAATATTAAAATCTAATAAAAATGTTGCTTAAAACAAATATAAATATTAAGAACCCAATGTAGTGAGAGCAGCTGTCCAAAATAAGGGAAGATGATTATGCTTGTTCGCACTTTATTACAATACACATTAAATCGTCCAGTTGTCAATACTAAAAATACCAATTGGTATCCAATATTATGGTGAGAGTACAACAGCGACAGGCGTAGTGGGTCAGCGTCCTGGCTCCACCCACTTCAACGGCGTCCTCCTGCACACAGAATTAAAACGGAGGCAGGACACGGGGATAAAATCTTCTAAAACTACGGAGACGCTCTCCGGGCTGATGCCACACTTACACGCAGGCCCGGCCCTAACCAATCTGGCACCCTAGGCAAGATTTTAGGTGCCCCCCCCCCCCCCACATCGGCAGTGAAGTGTATATACTCACAAGAACCCAAATAGCTTTGTCTTTGACCTTTTTTTTTACTTACAACTATACCTAATATATAAAGGGGTGGAAAAGTGACTATTACCTGCAGGGCAAACATTAGCTAACCAGAAGGCAATAATGTAAACAAAAAACACCTGCTTAAGAGATCTAATATAAATGTCCCTGAGGAATGTAAGGTGGGAGTACTGTAATTACCTAACGTTACATTATTATTTTCCATAACAATTTAGCCCCCTCCACAATATTAACCCGACGTTAAAACAGAACTAGCTATTTATTGATTAGCAATTGCCGAATCATGTAACATTAGCTTAATGCTAAAAAGCCAGGTTACTATCACATTCTGTAACAGACAAATAATTTCATGTAGGCTAACGTTACCTACCTGCTACCTCTGTCTTTTTCTCGTTTCTCCTCCTCTTCTTTTCTCTTTTTTCTTCCCTGGGCACCTGACAGTTTTGGCCGTTTTGACATCTTGTGTTGATTTTTTGATGTGGTGACGTCCAAAAAGAGTCATGATACGGGAAGGGAGGGGACGCACCGTGCGGGGGGAGGAGGGGGGGGCGTAATGTTGTAACAAATAATATTTCTATTAAATAGGCTTTACTTTGAAATTTTAATTAACGTGAGATTATTTTTTGTATTTAGAAATAATAGTAACAACTTTTTTTTTCCTTTTTTTTTTCTCCAACATTTGTGGCACTGGCATGGCGCCCCCTGATGGACGGCGCCCTTAGCATTTGCCTATACGGCCTATGCCACGGGCCGGCCCGTGTATATATATATATATATATATATATATATATATATATATATATATATATATATATATATATATATATATATATATATATATGTGTATATATATATATATATATATATATATATATATATATATATATATATATATATATATATATATATATATATATATATATATATATATATCCATCCATCCATTTTCCATTTTTCTACCGCTTATTCCCTTTGGGGTCGCGGGACGCAGTCACGGGGAGAACATGCAAACTCCACACAGAAAGATCCCGAGCCCCTCGGACAAGCTCAACCTCGGACAAGCTCTCTCCAGCCGAAGTGACGAGTGACGTCATTTCCAACAACTCACACCATTGGTTATATGTTGTTTTTTCACATTATGCGAAGTAGCCATTTATTGGCAAAAAGAGACACAAGTCTAATGTAAGAAGACTAAGGTTGGTTTGCAATTGTATATGTTGACAATCATTGTGTGTTATATTGGTCAAGTAATATCCACAGCACTGAGACTTCCGAAGACAACACACATGTTATCGATGAAGGTACGTAAATATAATACATATACAATATTGTATTAAATGTATCACATAAAAGAGTTGCATTGCGTGTAAATCAGACATATATGACTCGGTTTCCTGTTTATCTCGGTAACCGCACAAATTTTGTCCTTGACCGCGTACCTTACATGTTTCTGAGATGGCGGCCGATGTACGCATGCGCAGTATGGGTTCTTGACAGATCGAGGAACTGTCTTAGCTTGGAGAAGAATTGTTATTATTTTAATCAACATCAAATGTCTCGCTTGTCGTTCTGTGTTATCAACTGCAAATATTTACTTCCGAAGAGTCCAGTCTTCGAACCAGCCTTAACAGGTCGGTTGTTTTACTGTTTTAGTTAACAAGATAACCTTACATAATTTGGACGTTTTACTTTAGTCGTACAGACTACACTGTGAAAGTCTGCAATGACGATTGACTGTTGATTGATTGCCTTATTTGGGGTTCTGTTCAGGACGGTTCCGGGCTGGAAGTGGGTTAGCAAAAGACAGAGAGCCCCTAAAGAAAGCTAAAACTCCCCAAGGGCGATTGGATAACAACGAAGAAGAGAAGAACAAGGATGTTCTGGAAAGTAAGAATTGTTTTACTTAGTTGGTGAGAAAAAAAACTCCCATGCATGTTTTGGATCCGTGAATGCATTCCTGACATCGTATTTTGTTTAGTCGTTATATTTGCTGTGCTAAACATTTGATTTTATTCATTATAGTATTGCTTTTAAATTTTTAATAAAATAATATTATTATACGTGCTTTTATGACGCAATTATAACAACATATTATCCAGAAAAAAATATTTAATATATAATAAAAAAATATTTACAGGACTTTGTAATTAGATCTGGGGTCAGAGTGCATTGTCCAGTAATGAGAAAGTTCCCAGTTTTAATCCTATTTCCTTCATCCCAGTCACTCCTGTTGTGTCCTTAGGCAGGGCACTACGCCCACATTGCCCTGTGGGTTGCCCACACAGGGACGCTTGAACGACTGACAAGCTAAACCACGACGAACCAGATTCGGTTCCCGGGTGCTACACATATGGCTGCCACTGATCCTAAAGAGAGGATGGGTTGAATACAGAGACAAAATGTTGCTGTACATACGTTGTACATGTGACAATATAATTGAATTAATATTTATTTATTTATGTCTTGATTGATAAAGTAATTAAACCTTTTCTGCATAGAGTGTAAGATATGTGTATCTTATATGTCCACACTTTGTGGACCCCCATCCATCCATCCATTTCTAGTGCTTGCTTTTTTCGGAGTCGCACCCTGTATTTAACTTCCTTCTTTATTTTTCGTGTTATTTTATCACCTTTTTTTTGTAAGTTTGTAAACTCTGAAAGTAGATACAATTCTGAAGGACAGTCTAATTAGACATCTGTCACCCCCAGGATTCCAAGATGATGTGAACCCTGTGACAAAGGAAAAAGGAGGTCCCCGGGGTCCAGAGCCCACACGTTATGGAGACTGGGAGAGAAAGGGCCGCTGTGTGGACTTCTAGTCGACTGATGCATCTGAAATATATTTAATATACCTGTATAAATATTTAATTATCCCCTGATGTTAAGTTGTGCTTCAGGTGAGTAAGATGGTTGTGCTGACAACTGATCTATGTAAACCTGTCCACATGTTTGAATGTTAAGACAAAGCTATAAAAAAAGATGACATCCTGGCCTGTTTTGAGTTATTATTCCATTGTTTATTCATTAAAATCTGTTTCATAAAATTGATCGATAAAGGTTGCTTGAATATAGTCGAATTATAAGTATTGTTAGAGAAAGTGTGTCTTGATTGAAATAATGATCCCCACTTCTGATTGGCAATGTCAGATATGTTTTTATATGGTCAATTTGGGGGGAACAAAAAATTTTATCATATAAAAAACAAAATGTAAATAAATATAAACACATTTTTTCTTTTTTTAAATTTGTGTTGGAACACATTTGTATTATCTACTTTAAGTGTATTAATCATATTCTTAAATTCATATATGTTTTTATAAATGAAATTAAACTGAGTATATATATTGTGTGTATATTTAATTAAATAAACTGCCTGTAGGTCTGGAATAGTTAACATTATTATTAGTGTCATTAGTTCAACATTTCAACGTGTTATTGTTCATTACGCTTTTTTGATATTTTTTTTACTTTGGACAGCCCTGCACTGTATCTAAACAGTTACATAATTTTTAATAGTATTTGCTAGTAATGGCCTAAGCGGACAGTACATATTTTATAATAGTGCAAATACTTTCGAGACCGTGATTCAAAATTGATTCGTTATTTATGATTTTAAAAAATGTGCACTTGCCAGTCATTAACGCTAGAGCGAAGTAAAGCGCCACTTGTATGCTACGTAAGCTTCAAGTGCCGACAGTAATATTTGTATTTTCAGCATTTGTGACCGGCGAAGTCTACAAACTATATTTGGCCTAAATCCAACGGCTGTAAGCGTCATTTAAGAGGACACCTTGTCTATAAAATGAATGGACGGTTGATGATTTATGTATTTACAGTCGTATTCGATGAATGTCGCTATAGAAAAGAAGAGGTTCGTGTAAATGTAGGACGACACGTAAACGCAGCACGCCCGAAGCAAGGGGGCTGAACAACAATGGCGAGGCCTCGTCGCAAAAAAATTAGGTTTCAAGCCAAAACACATTGACAACTGGCGAAAGGGACTTCCTTCAGCCAAGAGTGCTTTATTCATCGTACTTTTCACTCCTTATCTATTGGACTCAACTTCCGGCGTCGCGACGTACTTCCGTGGACGTATAGAAGAAAAGGTCTGGTGAGTAGTGACGTCAAACTAAACTGCATCGTTTCTGTGGAGAGTATCTTGTATGTTTTATTTCACCACAACGATACAAACTACTTAATGTAAATGATGTATTCATCATTTGTGGAGATTTTTAGACTTGTCGTTGATTTACATGTTGTGGTTATAGTTTTATGTTAGTCTGGTCTGCAATGCCACATCACATGCAATGTCTTCTCATGAATAATGATTGACGTAGAGATACTGCTATGGTTACACTGGTAGCACAAGTTACTGCTTGTTGCCATGGTTACACAGGTAGCACTTGTTACTGCTTGTTGCTATAGTTACACAGCCACCCTTCTTACTAATCGTTGCACAGGTATAGGGATGTTGCTGGATTTTCAATGTAGAGTCCCTGGTAGTTATTTGAGTGGGTCGCTGGGAAAATTCAATGAGTCCCCAATTTTTTATGATGATTTTTATTTAATATTTAGAATACAATAAAAAAAAATCTGTCATCATGTCTTTTATAATGATTGTAATCAATAGGCAAAATTCCAAAAAAGTGCAGTTTCCCTTTAAAAGCAAGAACAGGCAAAGTGCTGATGAAAATAAATTCAAATTCTTTATATAAATAAAGAAGAGTAATAATCGCACCAATAACAACAAAACATAATTACTTTGCAAACCGAGCCAGATATTCATGTTTGGTTTTACTCGCTGTGTTTCTCTTCCTGTTGCTCGGCAGTGGTCGCACAGTCATGTGCCTCTTCGTTCCAGTCCGGAAACACACGAGCCAGGATGTCACCAACTATCATTGGCAAATTAATCTTTCAGCGACACATTTTATTAATGATTTTTGTCAACATCATCAATGAATGTTTGCATGCCTACAACTTTAGTTACTGTGATGTTAAACACAATGTATTGTTTTTGATGGAGAAACTGAGGTGCGTCACTGGGATGCAAGGAGAGTGAGTTGACTGCGTCCTTTCAGATAATTATGCGTCAGGGACACAGGACGCGTACTTAGCAACATCAAACCAGGTACCACTTCTTACACCGAAACTTACATACACCAAAATTAACAGTAGTATCCAGACCAAAAAACAACGAAAGTTTTCTTTGCCTCATTTTGTTGATAAATGAATGCAGACTCAGTAACCTAAAACATGTTGTTTACGGTGATACTGTACATTCTTGCAAGTAATGTAGTGTCCCGACAGAAGCTCTTAGAAACAATCTTTTTTAACTCTATTGTTGACCTCAACGGGCAGCACGGTGGTAGAGGGGTTAGTGCGTCTGCCTCACAATACGAAGGTCCTGTGTTCGATCCTGCGCTCGGGATCTTTTTGTGTGGAGTTTGCATGTCCTCCCCGTGACTGCGTCGGTTCCCTCCGGGTACTCCGGCTTCCTCCCACTTCCAAAGACATGCACCTGAGGATAGGTTGATTGGCAACACTAAATTGACCCTAGTGTGTGAATGTGAGTGTGAATGTTGTCTGTCTATCTGTGTTGGCCCTGCGATGAGGTGGCGACTTGTCCAGGGTGTACCCCGCCTTTTGCCCGATTGTAGCTGAAATAGGCTCCAGAACCCCCGCGACCCCGAAGGGAATAAGCGGTAGAAAATGAATGGATGTTGACCTCAACATGCCAACCGCAGCTTTCATAACATCACTAGAACTGCAATGCTAGGATAGCTAGTAGCCACAACAACAACAACTACAACAACACTACACTTCTTCTTTATGCACCTATGATGGTTACGGCCCGTAAAGTTGCATTCACAAACTCCCGGAATTATGAGCGTCAACATTACAACATTTAAGTAATTTTTTGCATGTTCTCTATGCTATGTATTTCTGCACTAATTATGACAATTTGTTGTAAATTGTATTTTTATTTTGGAATGTATCACTTAGTTATAATGTCATTGCTATATTGTGTATGGAGACACATAATTCGCCGCTAGCCGCTTGTCATCTGAAGGTACAAAAATAAACACAGTTTCAGCCAGAGAGGATCAGCAGTTATGACCAACATTCTTAATTTCCTTTCGGGGATTATTAAAGTATTTCTGATTTTGATTCTGATTCTGATTCTCATTAATCGGCAAAAGTGATCACATACAGTACTTTTTAACCAAAATTGGCCTATACAGGCCTATCGACTGACACATCCATACTTGTCATTGTGAAAAATATAGACATTAGTAAAACAAACATGTTATTATAAATCACTAATGGTAACATAAACTAGCCATTGGTGTTCTTGGTCTATTTTTTTAAAAATTAAAAATGTTACTTTGAGTAAACAGAAAAAAAAAGCTTTGTCCTTTCAGCCCTTTTTTAAAATCATAGCATATATATATTTTTTTGCATTCATGCCATTGCAGGACCTTTCTAGATGCCATTCTGTCCGATAAACACCGATGGATGTAGCCCGGGGAAGATGCATGCTGCAGAAAATAAACCAGGGAAAACCCTGAACCGAAAGACAGAAGCCAATACGAGGGATGAGAAAGCCAAACAATGGGAGAAAGTGCTGACACGTAGAAATGTTACAATGGCACCGACTTCCAGGTGTCTGAATGACAGGTGCTATGTGATCAGAAAGCCTCTGTTCTCCATCGAACAACCATCCATTTTAAAGAAGACCCATCAAAATAAGCACACACAGAAGGCAAGTATTCTGTCTTTGTTGTTTTTAATTTTCTTAATTTCTTATAAATAAAGATCAAACATATTTTCAAAGTAAAAAAATACTATGTCAGTATTCCACTGCACAGTAAATTTGTGCAGGTACTTTCTTTCTTTTTAGGGATCTTAAGAATTACCAATACAACCAATACAAATAGTTTTAATATCCCAAATTAAAAGTATAAGAATAACAAACATGGGCTGCCAAGTCCAGCCTTAACTTGCTTACAGGAAAAATAGATTGATAAAACATGTCTAAAAATGTTATTTTCAAACGGGAATCATTTAAACAAAACCAAATGTTATTTCAGCCAGCCAGGCGACTAAATGCAAAAGCAAATCCTCTCAAAGGACATACTATTAATGAAGCTTGTTATAAAAGTTGTATATTACTACACGGAACTACAAAAGTATATACATACAGACGTTTTCTAATAGAAAGTAGTGTATAGTTCGAACTTAAATCAGTCAGTAGATTCGATATGGAAGCGCTAAAAATTCTATTATGGCTGGTGAGGAGAAGACTCGATAGGGAGAAGACTCAGTTAAAGAGGAGGCACATAAATAGGACAGCCCACAAAACGGCGCATTCTGAAGCGACGGTCAGAAAGTGGCTGAAAGATAGTCTCTAAAACATAATCTATGCAAAATTGTGACCAAAAAAACAACATTACATGTTATGTAGCTCACAAGGAAGTGTTTAAATGTAGAAAAACATATAATATGACCCCAGTGGAGAATGCTTTGCAGTCAGAATTTTTTTTCACTCAAGCAAATAGGAGAGTAGGGTCTTTAGCTCAGTTGGAAATTAAAGTGCAATAGGGAATTGCACGTAGTCACGATAAAGTGCAACAAATGATTACAAATAGCCAATAAACATGGTAAATAACTGTAAAATATTGTAAAGAACTAAGATTGTGTAAAAAAGTATAAACATTTGCAAATTGTTTAGCACATGGCATTTTTAATACAACACACAATTGATTATTACATCATTAATTAAAATAAGTGAAGTAAAGTGCTAAGGTGTCTGATTTTAAATGACCTTTATTGGCTTATATATTTATCGTCTTAAGTTGTATGTTACACTTCGTTGGGATCATGATTGGCCCCTTGATTGGACATTAGCAACTCCTTTAGGTGAAATTTGTATGTAGCAAAACTGTTCAAATCTCTAATAGTGGTTGGCAAAGTATTTCAAAAGTTTCTGCCTCTGTAAGAGAGAGCATTTTGTCCAAAAGTAGTTTTTCTCTCTTGTATGTTGCAGACGCAGTCCACCCTAGATGTGACCCTAGTGGCCCAGGATAGTAAATAACTGTGTACTCATCATTAAACATTAAATTCATTAAAATGTTGTATTGCTGGCTAAGTAGTTTCATGGTTTGTATTTTATACCCTTACTGTACCGGTAATTAACCGTAATGTGACCTTAATACCAAGGTACATGCCAAACCATAAGGATGCTGTACCATTACAGCCCTAGTTTTTTATTTCTAAGCTCACTGCTTGACATTATGTTTGACCGGAAGTTATTAAATTGGGCTTCATACCTGAAATGTGATTTTTTTTCTGTATTCTATTTTGCCCTAGGAGAAATATGCATGTATAGGTGACAAGAAAATGGATGAAGATCAGCATTCCACCAACACGAATTACCAGACTATGTCAGGAGAGGACCCAGTGAGCTACAGCTTCTGTCCCAGCAATACCTCAGATTATTCAACCTTGAAAGCAGCGTGCGGCTCACCGCTGGCTATCTCAGAGCTCAGAGGCTGCACTGAACACGAAGAACCTTACTCTTCTCCACCTATTTTCCCTAGAAGAAGACCAATTAAGTGCAGCTTCTCCAGCTCCTTCCTTGAGTTTCAGAAAATGGAGCGTCCTCTAATGCCGCAAATGGCGTCTACTGGTCACAACCCCACCTACACACCACGCTCTATGTCTTACTCCAACAGAGGCCACACAGAGCTCAAAAGACCTTCTTCAGAAGTGTGGTCAAGTAGACAAGATATGTCCTTATATGAAGCAAACTATTGGGACTGTGCTATCCCTAAGTCTGTTCACCCAATCTCAAATAGGCAGACTGCAGACTGGAATCCAAACAGGGAGTACCAAGCCCTCCTCGACTACACCTACCCTCTCAGGCCTGGACAGGTGGACAGTGAGTGGGATAACTTTGACTGCCACAGAGGTTCTCTCCAACAAACAGACCTGAACTTGCAGGATTCTGGAATTGAACTGGACAACTGTTGTAGCTTTACCAGCCTGTCTGGATTGAACTTAAGCCCAAGCAGCAACATACAAACAAAAATGTTGGAGACGCTGAGTGGTGATCAGAAAATCAGTTCCTCAGATCTGCACTCATTTACGCAATCTGCTGGGGTGTCTTTGGACAGTTTGGACTTTGGTACGAGCAAAGACGTAGTGAATTGTCACCAGGATGGAGGCCAGCTTCAATATTCACAACCCTCATCCACCAGTGCTTTAATCCGTACAAGTGTTCTTCCTCAGTCCAAATGTGTTGGTGGGCACTGTTTGGACTTTGGTACAGGCAAAGACGTAGTGAATTGTCACCAGGATGGAGTCCAGCTTCAATATTCACAACCCTCATCCTCCAGTGCTTTCATCCGTACAACAAGTGTTCTTCCTCAGTCCAAATGTGTTAGTGGGGACTTAGACAATGAGTTCTGGTGTCTGCCAGATCAGCTACAGGAGCCGCAGTTCCTCTCCAGACAGGTCAGTAAAGGCTCAGTTTCACCAAGCACTCCAGTTTGATATGAATTTTCTGTTTCTGTTGTCAGAAGTTTTGAAAGACACCAAACCAGGTGATTTACCTTTTGGAACAATTCTCTCACTTCTTAAGCAGTGTGTGAATTTATTCCAGCGACTTTTACCGGTACTGTGTTTTAAGCAACTACAGTGGAACATGTTTTGGTTGACGTCCCTCGGACAGGTGGACTCCCGTTTACATAAGCAGACTTGATGAGTTGATTGACATAACACGCCAGCAGTACAGAGTAACTCACTAGTCAGTACACTAAGCCTTCTCCCTGTATTTAAATTACTTAAACAGAACAGTGGTAGGTAGGGAAAACCTGCCATAATTTCCGGACTACAAGTCTCCAATGTTTTCCCACACTTTGAACCCTGCAGGTTATACAATTATGCAGCTAATTTATAGATTTTTTTCTGGGTTCACGAGCTGAGATGACTGGTATGCTATATCACATGCCGTGTTACAGGCACTGTCTTTTGTTAAATTTGTGAATAAACACAAGTGCGTGCGTAAATATTTTGTGTTATAGATGTATTCACAGCTTATACAGTATATGTACAAATTTAAATGCACAACAAATTAAGTGGGTGCAGCTTAGATTTAGGTGCGCTCTATAGTTAGTCAATTACGGTATTACTTATTAAACATCTGCAATGGACGTACACTGTCTTTAAGTTGAAGTGGAGTGGTAATTGTTTTGTTTTTTGCTACAATAACCAGTGGTCACAGTAATATAAGTTAAACCTACGACGTAGTAAATTGAATGATGCGGACACGTTTGTTTCTGGATGCTTTCTAATACGCTTCTGACTTGCAGACTTTATTTGTGTAAGCAATATGCAGCTACAGTATAATTATTTGATGCTTGTTTATATTGACAAATGTGCTGTTTAGACTGCAATATTGTTCAATTAAGGACACTTATCACGTAAATGTCTAGTTTGTGTGTTATTGTGTGCTTACTTGTTGTGTAGTGGTTAGCTTCTAGTAGCTTTTAACCTACCATGTATACCTTTTGTAAAGGATTTGACAAGAAAAGACCAACCGTGTGAGTTTATTGGAGGACATTTCGATGTTACCTGGCCGTCCAGCTTTGCACAAATAGACACGCTGCACGACTGCCTGTATCGGAGCTTATATCGGACATTTGCATGCATGCAGATATATTCCGATACTTGTTTTTTGCTGATATTGGTCTGATAGCGGCTCGGGACACCCCTTATTAGTCCTTCAGTAGCCATCGAGCAAATCTTTTCGTTTGTATACTTGGCCTGCTTGAGACCAATTATATAAGAAAGCATTCTCATGCGGTTTTGTGTGACACACTTTGGTTCGCTTTGTTTTTTGTACAAGGTAAAAAGAAACTCAACCAAGCAGCCCAGTAGACATACTGCATTTGGTGGTTTAGTCCTTTAGTGTAAGGAAAACAAAGTACACCTTGTTACACACATCTGACTTCTGCGCCTGCCAACAAGGCTTTCCACATCAAGAACTAGACCACGTTTTGTATTGGGATTAAATACTTATAAACCCCACTCTATATTTATTATTTCCATATTTTCGAATTATTCTTATACTGTAACTGTTGCCTTTTAAAGGTAAAGGACTTGACAGCCAGGCTTGGTGTTCCTGTCACAGCCAGCTGGGGGTCTTTGCAGTCAGACACAGCTTCCATCTTCAACACATTAAAGCTACCTGTGAAGAATTCGGTCAAAGAGGTAGAAGAAAGCAATAAGAATGTGAACGTAGATGAAAGGAGTGTGACTGAATCAGGTACTCACAGAACAATAGTGTTGATTATGCTACCTAGTTTAGCATTACTGCTGTCAGCTAACAACAGTGACTGTATGGCAGTGAGAAGTTCCAGGCCGTGGATAGAGTCTGATGGAGGAGGACTGACCCACGGCAGTATCCAGGATGTGGAAAACTTGGTAGAGCAACTGTGTGGTCTCACTCTGAGTGACACTCAGAGGACCATGCTGGTGGAACAGGACCATAATCCTTCTTTAATACAACAGATATATGTAAGTATAGACATGTTTGGGAGGTTTGGGTCAGGGGACTGTTTGTATCAAGTTGTTGTTTTTCCCCAGCCTTAAAGCCTGTTGAATGCAGGAACAAGATACTTCTAACTAAGTTAAACCAACTAACTAAGTTGCGTAACTGTGCCAGTTTTCACATACTTTCTAGATGTGCTAAAAATAGCGGCCGCAAAACAGTTTTAGTCTTAAAAAATCACAATGTGAGTGCATTGTATATTTGCATCTCTTCCTCCGAGTATTGTGTTCTGATAATCACCATACTGTATATTCTGCATATACATGAAAACAAACGGATAAATGGGTTGCGCTCAATATTTTGCTCATTTCCAGTAAGATACGTAATCCTCTGCAAACAAGCTTAGTAGATCAGCTTTGTATGATTATTGATTGATTTATTTACTTACTGTATTCTGTTGTTTGGGATACAGGTTGAGTACAGGAAGTGAACAAATATGTTAGTGATTTCTGGCAAACAAAAATAATCTTTGCTTCTTCCTACTCCTTTTCAGTGAAATTGTTAATATGTGATGTACCACATTGTATGCATGCTCGAAATAAACGAATACCATAACCATAACTATATCACACACTGGAGAAACTCTATTTTTCCGAGTATATATTTGTAATTTCTCGACAAAATGTCCAAACAAACTTTAAACAAGTCACAATCCCCTGAATAGTATTTTTTGTGAGACATAAGAACTTGTTTTTCGGCAGTAGATTTTCTGAGGAAGAAATACTAACTACTTTTGAGCATCATAAGTTTTGTTATGAGACACAAAATTTCACAAAACGAGTATAACTACTATTGAGTTTTAACTGTTGATTTCAAGATCACTTTCAAGTTTTTAAAGCTTTAAATGTCTTATTTCAAGAAATCCTACCGAGACAATTTTGATTTGTTCCATTGGCAGATTCTTTTGCTCTTTACAAGCAAAATGCCTTGGTTTCTTTTCTCTAACTCTTTTTAAGAGGGGCATTTTTTCCAGTGCACTAGTATCAAGCCAATACTGTCACTACCCTTGGTATCCCTTTGCCTTCTCCGACTATACAGTATCTCACAAAAGTGAGTACAGCCTTCACATTTCATCCACCCTTTTATTACTGTACTGTATATCTTCTGAAGAGGTGAGACTATTTATCACAAATTTTTCCTTGAGAAAATCTGAGGTTTGTCGACATAAACGTATTCTCGCTGTATTGTAAGGTGCCAGCGATGAAACTGTGTGTTTTTTAGATCTTCTCCTCGCTCTTAGAGCAGCATGTCTGCTGGCTCTACATGCTTTCTGACAAGATGGACGTGTTGGCTGCACCCACTGACGACGTGAAGAGGTTACTTGCTGAATACCAGGTACAGTATCATGCTCAATATTATTATAGTTATCATGTCAAATGTCAGTTATCATTTCCAATATCAGTTATCATGTCAAATATCCATCCATCCATTTTCTACCGCTTGTCCCTTTTGGGGTCGCGGGGGGTACTGGAGCCTATCTCAGCTTCATTCGGGCGGAAGGCGGGGTACACCCTGGACAAGTCGCCACCTCATCACAGGGCCAACACAGATAGACAGACAACATTCACACCCACATTCACACACTAGGGCCAATTTAGTGTTGCCAATCAGCCTATCCCCGGGTGCATGTCTTTGGAGGAGGGAAGAAGCCGGAGTACCAGGAGGGAACCCACGCAGTCACGGGGAGAACATGCAAACTCCACACAGAAATATCCCGAGCCCGGGATTGAACTCAGGACTACTCAGGACCTTCGTATTGTGAGGCACATGCACTAACCCCTGTTCCACCGTGCTGCCATGTCAAATATCAGTTATTTCAAATATTAACATAGATGTCATGCCAAACATCAATTATCATGTATAATACTGTATCAGTTATACTTTCTAATATCAGTTATCATGTCCAATATCAGTTATCATCTCAAATATTATTACAGTTGACATGTCATAAATCAGTTATTAGGGCTGTGAATCTCTGGGCACCGCACGATTCGATTCGATTTTGGGGGGTAATGATTCGATTCAAAACGATTCGATTCAAAATCCATACTTTTTAATAACATTGAGTGCCATTTCTATGATAAGCTACATTCCTTCATAAAATAGATAAACAGCTCTGTAAGTGCCGCTGTAACACCACATTCACCGCTAATACTCATACTTGCCAACCCTCCCGAGAGAGTCCCGAATTTCAGTGCCCCTTCCAAAAAATCTCCCGGGGCAACCATTCTCCCGAATTTCTCCCGATTTCCATCCGGACAACATTATTGGGGGCGTGCCTTAAAGGCACTGCCTTTAACGTCCTCTCCAACCTCTACAAAAAGCGTGCCGGCCCAGTCACATAATATATGCGACTTTTACACACACATAAGTGAATGCAAGGCATACTTGGTCAACAGCCATACAGGTCACACTGAGGGTGGCCGTATAAACAACTTTAACACTGTTACAAATATGCGCCACACTGTGAACCCACACCAAACAAGAATGACAAACACATTTCGGGAGAACATCCGCACCGTAACACAACATAAACACAACAGAACAAATACCCAGAACCCCTTGCAGCACTAACTCTTCCGGGACGCTACAATATACACTCCCGCTACTACCAAACCCCGCCCCCGCCCACCAAGTTAATTTTGATAATTACCTCAGAAGGCTGCAAATAGAAAAGAGGCATTACATTTTTTATTTCAATTTTATTTAAAGTACCATTGATGTTTTTTCGTTTGTTTTTTGAAAGAAGATTTTGCACTATTAAGTTATATAAGCGTTGCTTGTTCCATATTCAGTGTTAAAGCAAATCAGTGTAGGAAACTGAGCAATAATTAACGTTTTATTCATGCACTTTCTCTTGCTACTTCAAGGCTTGAATGTTTGATTCATTCATTATTGTTATTTTATTTTCAAATTTATTATTAGCCTGTGGAAAAAGTTAATGTTGATATTTACCTCAGAAGGCTGCAAATAGAAAAGAGGCGTTCAATTTTTATTTAAATTTTATTTGATATGCCATTGATATTTTTTAATTAGTATTATTATTATTATTTGAAACTCGATTTTACATGTCACTATAAAGTTATATAAGCCTTGCTTGTTCAATATTCAATGCAAAACTTGTTTGGGTCCCTATTAAAAGGTTAATTTGTTCAACCTTGGCCCGCGGCTTTGTTCAATGTTAAATTTTGGCCCACTCTGTATTTGAGTTTGACACCCCTGATTTACGTGATCAGCTGTCATATCTAATGTGATGGTTTTGTTATCATTTCAGCAAGAGGTGAGCATTCATCAGCCGCTGATATCTCGTGTTCTGCACACAGGTGAGCAGCTCCTCAGCTCCATGGAGGCCACCTGTCCAGGTAAGCCTCTTCCTCCTGATCATTATGACATGTTCACCATCGAGTCACACGTTGTGTTCTTCAGTTTTAGGAAACACTTTGATGTTAATCCAGAAGCATTTTGGAGCCTTGAAGGACCAAATTGAACTTTTTTTACCCTCCAAGCGATCCAACAAGGACGATCTGACTCAACGCAGCGATACAGCCTAGCGGCACCAACGCAACAATACACGGCGCTCTTCAGGGATTCCCCTACTTTTTCAAAACATACAAAGTCAACAAAAAAGAAGCACTTAGTCTGTGTAGAGGAAGTAAGCAGATGATGGAAAACAACTGTAGGATGAAGAAGAAGATAATTTTGTGTCTATTCCTGCACACACAAATTAAGTAGCTCGAACAAAGATGGTGTAAAAGTGGCAAACCGGTCTCATTGCCTTTGAAAAGATCAGATTCCAAATGGATTTAGACTACCTCCTGATGTGGTCCAAATCTCGTGCTAGAATATCAGATTTGAAGCACTATCGAGTAGCTTATCTGTTTCACCTGAGGGCAAGAACTCTGATTTGTGTAAACCGAGCCAGTGTTGCTGATACCAGCATTGATACTTTTACTTGACATTTTTCAAGATCCTTATTCATTTTGTAATTTTGCCTGAAATGTGTCAATTATGAGGCACACAAAATTGTTTGTATGAACAAAATACTGTCACGGATAAACAGCAAATCCATATAAATATTTGTTACAATTTCAAGACTTTATATACTCCAATAATCCTTTTTTTTTTGTTATTGTTTACTTGTGAAAAAGGAAGGTGACAAGCTAATTATTTAGCCTTTAGCCTTGTCGTCAAGCTAGCAATACAACCGCGCTTCCATCTGTTGTGGCTCCGCCTCCCTTTCTTCTAAAGCCGCGAGGTCGTCCTGCTCGCTTGTCTTTAATGTTGCGTTAACATACTTGCTTGCCTTACATTTACAATAATTCATTAACTTGTTACCTTGCTAAAAGTTTTGATGATTTTAACAAAGTTGAACATAGCCACTCAAGGTGCCGCCATCTTGCACCTATGTCACATTGCAACGTACAAAAATATGCTGCGCTATTATGCTGTTCCTTTAATACCTTATTATCACGTATTCATACATTACCGACCTGTGGTGAATAAAATGTTTTCTACAAAAAAGGCCTATTTTCTGAGAAAAAGGGCACCAACTGGCAGGATTTCCTACAAATAAAATTGTTGACCAGAAATTATGATTTTTTTTTTGACAATGCAGTGATTTCCGGAACTTCTACGGCAGAGAAATTTAACAGGTGGTCCGCAGAAGTATTCTAGGGGGTTTGTGATATTTTTAGTGGATTGGACTTTTTTTCCAATATATATTTTTATATTCCCCGTGATTTTTCCACAAATGTAAATGTATTTATATACACATTAACATTGATCCAACACACTGTAGTGTAGTTTATAAATGGCAGTGACATAGCCAATGTACATTGCAGCTAAAATGAGTGAATAATTAACAATATTATTATATTCAAGTCATCATTTCAAACAGATAACGACGGACCAGAAATTGCTCCATATTCTCTTCTGCTTGTCAGTGTTACCATATCTGAGTTATTGTGTAGAAATATGGGGAAATGACTACAAAAGTACACTTATTCACTGAGCATCTTACAAAAAATAAAGATCAGTTAGAATAATACATAATGAGTGATACATACAGTGATTAGAAATACATTGGAGGCAGTAACCCCGGTTGACATACAAACCCCGTTTCCATATGAGTTGGGAAATTGTGTTAGACGTAAATATAAACGGAATACAATGATTTGCAAATCCTTTTCAACCCATATTCAATTGAAAGCACTACAAAGACAAGATATTTGATGTTCAAACTCATAAACTTTTTTTTTTTTTGCAAATAATAATTAACTTAGAATTTCATGGCTGCAACACGTGCCAAAGTAGTTGGGAAAGGGCATGTTCACCACTGTGTTACATCACCTTTTCTTTTAACAATACTCAATAAACGATTGGGAACTGAGGAAACTAATTGTTGAAGCTTCTCAGGTGGAATTCTTTCCCATTCTTGTTTTATGTAGAGCTTCAGTCGTTCAACAGTTCGGGGTCTCCGCTGTCGTATTTTACGCTTCATAATGCGCCACACATTTTCGACGGGAGACAGGTCTGGACTGCAGGCGGGCCAGGAAAGTACCCGCACTCTTTTTTTACAAATCCACGCTGTTGTAAAACGTGCTGAATGTAGCTTGGCATTGTCTTGCTGAAATAAGCAGGGGCGTCTATAAAAAAGCTTAGATGGCAGCATATGTTGTTCCAAAACCTGTATGTACCGTTCAGCATTAATGGTGCCTTCACAGATGTGTAAGTTACCCATGCCTTGGGCACTAATGCACCCCCATACCATCACAGATGCTGGCTTTTGAACTTTGCGTCGATAACAGTCTGGATGGTTCGCTTCCCCTTTGGTCCGGATGACACAATGTTGAATATTTCCAAAAACAATTTGAAGTGTGGACTCGTCAGACCACAGAACACTTTTCCACTTTGCATGAGTCCATCTTAGATGATCTCGGGCCCAGAGAAGCCGGCGGCGTTTCTGGATGTTGTTGATAAATGGCTTTCGCTTTGCATAGTGGAGCTTTAACTTGCACTTACAGATGTAGCGACCAACTGTATTTAGTGACAGTGGTTTTCTCAAGTGTTCCTGAGCCCATGTGGTGATATTCTTTAGAGATTGATGTCGGTTTTTGATACAGTGCCGTCTGAGGGATCGAAGGTAATGGTCATTCAATGTTGGTTTCCGGCCATGCCGCTTTCGTGGAGTGATTTCTCCAGATTCTCTGAACCTTTTGATGATATTATGGACCGTAGATGTTGAAATCCCTAAATTTTTTGCAATTGCACTTTGAGAAACGTTCTTCTTAAACTGTTTGACTATTTGCTCACGCAGTTGTGGGCAAAGGAGTGTACCTCGCCCCATCCTTTCTTGTGAAAGACTGAGCATTTTTTGGGAAGCTGTTTTTATACCCAATCATGGCACCCACCTGTTCCCAATTAGCCTGCACACCTGTGGGATGTTCCAAGTAAGTGTTTGATGAGCATTTCTCAACTTTATCGGTATTTATTGCCACCTTTCCCAACTTCTTTGTCACGTGTTGCTGGCATCAAATTCTAAAGTTAATGATTATTTGCAACAAAAAAAAATGTTTATCAGTTTGAACATCAAATATGTTGTCTTTGTAGCATATTCAACTGAATATGGGTTGAAAATGATTTGCAAATCATTGTATTCCGTTTATATTTACATCTAACACAATTTCCCTACTCATATGGAAACGGGGTTTGTATTTCACACAATTTCTCCGTGATTGTTGGTCCAAAGCTAATGAAGATGTTGGCAAAATGAGGGCAATAATTGATTTTTATGGTCATTCTGTGTATTTTTTTTTTTAATTTTGCACCGTGTCCTGTGTTTAAGAGCCTTCTGGTCACGAAAAACACTACAGGAATGTAGCAGCAGAGTGCGTCAAATATGTTCGCAAAATTATACTCTGAAGAAATAAAAGCAAGTTTTATTGTAAGTTTATGAGCTGCAGTATGTTTCCAACTAAATATAGACATATTATTTAGTTGTTTTTTTTGTCAGAAACACACACGTCCTTGGGAGAAGTCATGGCGCCTGTTGTTTATATGACCACATCTTCACTCTGCACCTGTTCAGAGTCACATATAGAGAGAGTATGGACATTCCGGTTTCAAGCAATCTCCTTAATTGATTGGTCAAAAGGCACTCGTGTGATTGCAGGGCGCCATGTTACATACTAGTTTGAACCCGCAGCTAAGCCACACTGAATTTCCTCGTTATACATTTCTTTTAATTGAAGAGTGTTTGCCATGTAAATATGCCCTGTTGTGCGGCATGCAGATGAGCCACTAACAAAAAAATGTGTCAAGCAGTTGAATAGGTTTCCTGCAACACAGAAAGGAGAAAAATATGGCAAGTGAAGGTTCGCCGTGAAGGCTGGAGAGCCTAATGCTGACTTAATTCACACGATGGTCAAGCAGCTCGAGCGTAGCATTAAAACAAGTGAGTATAGAGTTTGAGCAAAAAATCCCCTATTGCTGTGCTGGGTGTCGTTCAAATAGAGATATAGGAAATAGCTTTCATAGAGTCCTGAAAGAAGTGGTTCATAGAGGTAATAAAGTCAGGGGGGAAACAAAAGTGGCTCTTAAAAATATCACTTTCATCATCTTATGGAATACAATCTGACCATGCTTGTGTCTGCAGGGATCACTTTGTAAAATGTTTGTTTGAACATTAGATTTTTTGAGAAACTTTCTGTGGTGCAATCAACTTCATTCCCGACTAGTTAGTAGTGTTTGAGAGCAGACCTAAAAATAAGAAAAGGACAAGAGATCGCATTAGTTTGTGTTCTTTTGTGGGTGCTATGCCTAAATATAACTACGAAGACCTGGTTGTGCAAATAAACTAACATCATGTTAAATCCTAGTAATAAATATTTTATCGTTGGTCGAATACACCGTAATTTTTTTCTCGATGTTCATAACAGAAACTAAAAGCTTAGTTGTTGTTGTTGTGCAGGACATTATATCGTCTTTGGTGATATTTGTTAGCATCAAGAAAATATTAATTGATAAACTAGATGACTAAATCTCTTGTAGGCTCAACAGCATATACTTAATCTAAACATCGCTAGCAAACATTGCTGACCAACAGGGACATTTATAGCTAAATAATGACACAAAATATGAACTTCACACCATAAAAACAACTGCAGACATGAATTGTAGATGAGACTAATATTTGTAGCAGGAAATCACCTGCAAACAAACGTACCCTTTTTCTGATTAGTGCCACGATCACAGCAGCATGGCACTCGTTATGTCAATCAAATACGTTACTTAGTGATGCACGAATAAGTCAAACTTTGTATTTCACGGATTAATGCTTACTTTGTGGAGCCCTCAGATGTAAAGACATGATGTGCCTCAAATATTTTCTTCTCTCAATACTGTGAGTGTCAAATGAAGTCAGGTTGGAGCGAGCAGTAACATCGATAAATGGTTGAAATCTTAAAAAAAATATTTTTCCTAAGAGTGTAAAAATCCACTCTATCCCATTTCAACTATTTTTTCCATGATCGCTTTTGTATTTGTCTCTAAACCTTTCAAAAATACACCAAAATCTGCAGCGATTGAGGTAAATAAACAGCAGCCTAATTGGGCTCTAGACCAATGTTTTTCAACCTTTTTTGAGCCAAGTCACATTTTATGCGTTGAAAAAATCCAGAGGCACACCACCAGCAGAAGTCATTAAAAAAACGAAACTCAGTTGACCAGTGTTGGGTTAGTTACTGAAAAACAGTAACTAGTTACAGTTACTAGTTACTTAATTTCAAAAGTAACTCAGTTACTAACTCAGTTACTTACACCAAAAAGTAATGCGTTACTGTGAAAAGTAACTATTTAGTTACTTATTTTTTTCTTCTTATTTTCTTAAAGCTCCCATTAATGCCCTTTTAGCCTTCATTTCAGTACTGTTATTGCACTGGAGAGTAATACAATCTGTTGATGAACTTGACATACATTTGCATCACTGAACTCTGCTAAGCAATGTGGTCTACATACAACACACAAAGACAAAGATATGTTACAAAGGCCAATTTGTTTCTGGCCAGAACAAATCGACAAAGCTATTTTAAATAGCTGCAACATAACATACATAAGTAACAAACAGCATAATAACAGCATAGCTGTAAAGCAAGAAAGGCACACATTACATACACAAAGCCTAACCAGGCGTTTTTTCCTCAAGAAATTCTGACACAAAATCATGTCTGAAGCCCAGAACACACTACACATTTCCCCAGTTTTAGTTTAGAGATAAGGAAAGATTGACCTGGCCCACTAGGATCCCTCTTTATGTTTGTGAACTTTATAGTCTATACATTTAGAGTTATGTGATAATCAAACACTCTAGAAGTCTAGAATGAAAGAGTATATAAGAGAATTGACAGCAACATTCCCTCTAAGGAGCGCGCCTGTGCAATTGCGCACTGCTCAAGCGTCCTCTGCGCACGGCAAATCTATGCCACGCACAAAATCAAATAAAAAAATAAGCGCATAACAATTTTTGACACGACAGAGAAAACCGTTTTCGTCATCACTGTTCAAATATAATAATACGTCTGTCGAGACGCTTTGAGGACATGAATTCCATCCATCACTTTACTGAGCAAAACTCTTTATTGTCGGTCATAAACACATCACTGTTATATCAACAGCAGCCGCTCGCTCTTTCTCACTTGTGCCAACACATGCACATATGGCACTTAGCCAGTGATGCCTTTACAGCCACACAAAAAGTCGGACAACTCCAACACCACACATAAAGTGTAATTCCAGGTCGTTATTCTATGATTTACCAATCAAATGTGTGCTTATTGTAGTGTCATTTATTAGGAATCTTAATTTATAAATAATAATCATTAAATGCTGTTAGTATATTAAATACATACTAATAAAAATATATTTTTTACAAACAGGAAGTTGCAGAAATGTACACATGATCCCCTGCTTACATCTCATTGTGCAACATGTGAATGTTTTAATGGGAACTAAATGCAATGTCTGAAAGGGGTACAAACTATTTCCAAAGCAGGACCTCCACCCAGACAAACAATACAAGTACACAGTTCATGAAAAAATATTATTATTGTCATTGTAAGTGGGCCTAAACACTTATATTAGAAATGGAAATGACTGCTGTCATTTGATTATAATAATAAGAGAATGTTGTTTGTCTATCTGTGTTGGCCCTGCGATGGATAGGGACTTGTCCAGGGTGTACCCAGCCTTCCGCCCGAATGCAGCTGAGATAGGCTCCAGCAACCCCGAAAGTGACAAGCGGTAGAAAATGGATGGATGGATGGAGATTGAACTTGTTATTTATTCAGGTTTGGGACAGGTGTGCTGCTGGTGTAGCCACAGTGTGCACGTGTGATGTTGCTCACATGGGCTCCACTCAATGCTCAGGGAGTTTTTGCGTTTGCTCACACACATGAACAATTAGAGGGAACATTGATTGACAGAGTGTGTATCTTCAGTGCTGAATGATGAGCAGAGGCAGAGTTAATCCTTAAGTGGTGGTGGTGGAGGTGAAGTGTCATTGGAGTCTCTGTCTCTCTTTACTAGCTTCGTCGAAGCATATTGCTTATGTAGCTTGTTTCAGCAGATTTGAATTGCTGTTTTGGGCAGTAGATGGGATCTTTGATCCAAAGCACAATTTACATTTAACTAAAATGATCTTTTCTGTGTGCTCGACAAAAGAAAAGTAGTGAAAATATCTCCATGTTAGCAAACTCGACTTCTGGCTCCGCCATGATCAGACACGGCCCCCTCTCCTCCCTCCCCACACTCACACTCACACCCAGACACACACACAAAGCGCGTGTCTCTCTTCTCCGGCTTGTGACACAAGAAGAATCAGAACGATGACACTGCATTGCTCTGATAAAACACACTTTATACTACATAAAAAGTAACGTAAAATAACGCAGTAACGCATCATGTAGTAACGGTAACTGAGTTACTGAATATAAAAAATAACGCTTTAGATTACTAGTTACCACCGAAACTAACGGCGTTACAGTAACGCGTTACTTAACGCGTTACTCCCAACACTGCAGTTGACAGTAAAAAGTCGCAATTGTTGGAAATGACTGCCTCACAATACGAAGGTCCTGAGTTGTCTGGGGTTCAATCCCGGGCTCGGGATCTTTCTGTGTGGAGTTTGCATGTTCTCCCCTTGATTGCGTGGGTTCCCTCCGGGTACTCCGGCTTCCTCCCACCTCCAAAGACATGCACCTGGGGATAGGTTGATTGGCAACACTAAATGGTCCCTAGTGTGTGAATGTGAGTGTGAATGTTGTCTGTCTATCTGTGTTGTCCTGCGATGAGGTGGCGACTTGTCCAGGGTGTACCCCGCCTTCCGCCCGATTGTAGCTGAGATAGGCTCCAGTGCCCCCCGCGACCCCGAAGGGAATAAGCAGTAGAAAATGGATGGGATGGATGGACTTTAAAGGCCTACTGAAACCCACTACTACCGACCACGCAGTCTGATAGTTTATACATCAATGATGAAATCTTAACATTGCAACACATGCCAATACGGCCGGGTTAGCTTACTAAAGTGCAATTTTAAATTTTGCGCGAAATATCCTGCTGAATACATCTCAGTATGATGACGTCAGTGCGTGCCATCACGGATTGTGGAGGACATTTTGGGACAGCATGGCGGCCAGCTATTAAGTCGTCTGTTTTCATCGCAAAATTCCACAGTATTCTGGACATCTGTGTTGGTGAATCTTTTGCAATTTGTTCAATGAACAATGGAGACAGCAAAGAAGAAAGCTGTAGGTGGGAAGCGGTGTATTGCGGCCGTTTGCAGCAACAACACAAACACAGCCGGTGTTTCATTGTTTACATTCCTGAAAGATGACAGTCAAGATTTACCATTGGCCTGTGGAGAACTGGGACAACAGAGACTCTTACTAGGAGGACTTTGAGTTGGATACGCAGACGCGGTACCGTGAGTACGCATGCAGCTGCGGCTTCCAAACATTTGATCGCTTGCCCGTACATGCGTGCCGCTATGTGCATGTCACGTACGTAACTTTGGGGACTTTGGGGAAATATATGTGCTGTATGAACTTTGGGGAGGTGAACGGTACTTTGGGCTGTGGGATTGAGTGTGTTGTGCAGGTGTTTGAGTTGTATTGGCGGGTTATATGGACGGGAGGGGGGAGGTGTTTGTTATGTGGTATTAATTTGTGGCATATTAAATATAAGCCTGGTTGTGTTGTGGCTAGTAGAGTATATATATATATGTCTTGTGTTTATTTACTGTTTTAGTCATTCCCAGCTGAATATCAGGTGCCACCCGCCTCTCACAGCATCTTCCCTATTTGAATCGCTCCCACTGCCCTCGAGTCCTTCACTCTCGCTTTCCTCATCCATGAATCTTTCATCCTCGCTCAAATTAATGGGGAAATCGTCGCTTTCTCGGTCCGAATTGCTCTCGCTGCTGGTGGCCATGATTGTAAACAATATGCGGATGTGAGGAGCTCCACAACCTGTGACGTCACGCGCATATCGTCTGCTACTTCCGGTACAGGCAAGGCTTTTTTATCAGCGACCAAAAGTTGCGAACTTTATCGTCGATGTTCTCTACTAAATCCTTTCAGCAAAAATATGGCAATATCGCGAAATTATCAAGTATGACACATAGAATGGACCTGCTATCCCCGTTTAAATAAGAAAATCGCATTTCAGTAGGCCTTTAAATACATTACACAGGCTGTAAAGAAAGTCATGGTGTATTTGGGAACACACCATTTAACCAAGTTTAATCCTGTATTTTGGTCAGGAAAATGCAAATCCAGCTGCAATTTTTTATTTCTTTAACAAAATATTTCAAATAAATATTGGAATCATACTGAAAATATATTCATAACACATTTCATTTGGTATATATTTGTATTTATTTTGCTTCCCCTGACCGCACGTCATGATAGACCCATGAAGGATGGAAATGTCACTGCTGCGCACGCGCAAATTTACCATTTTCCTGCTGCACTACTTCAGTTTTACAACTTTGATTTAAAAGGAAAATGACAAAAAACTAAGTGTATTCAAAGTATTTGGATCACAAAAATCTTTTTGGGAAAAATGGAGCACTTCAACTATTTGTGTGAAAAGCAAATGTGTTCAGTTACAGCAATGGAAGCACAAAGATGTCACACAGAGCCCGGCCGAAGTGAGCCTCGGATTTGCCAGGCCTTGATTCGAAAGGTGGGTAATACTGATAGTCGATACCATACTGATACTTTTTACTTGCAATGATCATTGAATCTAATTTTCACAAGTGCACAATAATGTCAAAAACAACAATGGAACCGCAATATAAATAAATGTTGTGTAAAGAATCATAACAAAGTGCATGGTTTGTGAAAATATAATTAAAGTCGTCTTTATTGTCAATTTTTCAACATGTGTACGTGGCCTGCCAAGTGCTCTCGATGGTGCTCATGTAGGCGCACACCATGGGTGGCGGGCCTCTCGTCTTCTTTATCTTGCAGAGGAAGTACAGTCGCTGCTGTCCTTTCTTGGCCAACGATAATAAAGACACATTAAATCCTCTTAAAGCATGTAGACCTCATTGGTCCAGGTCTCTGTTGAAAGCCATGGCACTTCAAATGTGGACTAGATTATCCCACATACCTTGGAGGTTCATAAAAACACAATGTGTGATTTGTGCAGTCTTTATTCTATTGGTGGAAATTTATATCATTTATATATATATATATATATATATATATATATATATATATATATATATATATATATATATATATATATATATATATATATGTATATATATACAAACCCCGTTTCCATATGAGTTGGGAAATTGTGTTAGATGTAAATATAAACGGACTACAATGATTTGCAAATCATTTTCTACCCATATTTAGATGAATATGCTACAACGACAACATATTTGATGTTCAAACTGATAAACATTTTTCTTTTTTGCAAATAATTATTAACTTTAGAATTTGATGCCAGCAACACGTGACAAAGAAGTTGGGAAAGGTGGCAATAAATACTGATAAAGTTGAGGAATGCTCATCAAACACTTATTTGGAACATCCCACAGGTGTGCAGGCTAATTGGGAACAGGTGGGTGCCATGATTGGGTATAAAAACAGCTTCCCAAAAAATGCTCAGTCTTTCACAAGAAAGGATGGGGCGAGGGTCACCCCTTTGTCCACAAATGCGTGAGCAAATTGTCAAACAGTTCAAGAACAACGTTTCTCAAAGTACAATTGCAAGAAATTTAGGGATTTCAACATCTACGGTCCATAATATCATCAAAGGGTTCAGAGAATCTGGAGAAATCACTCCACGAAAGCGGCATGGCCGGAAACCAACATTGAATGACCGTGACCTTCGATCCCTCAGACGGCACTGTATCAAAAACCGACATCAATCTCTAAAGGATATCACCACATGGGCTCAGGAACACTTCAGAAAACCACTGTCACTAAATACAGTTTGTCGCTACATCTGTAAGTGCAAGTTAAAGCTCTACTATGCAAAGCTAAAGCCATTTATCAACAACATCCAGAAACGCCGCCGGCTTCTCTGGGCCCGAGATCATCTAAGATGGACTCATGCAAAGTGGAAAAGTGTTCTGTGGTCTGACGAGTCCACATTTCAAATTGTTTTTGGAAATATTCGACATCGTGTCATCCGAACCAAAGGGAAAGCGAACCATCCAGACTGTTATCGACGTAAAGTTCAAAAGCCAGCATCTGTGATGGTATGGGGGTGCATTAGTGCCCAAGGCATGGGTAACTTACACATCTGTGAAGGCACTATTAATGCTGAAAGGTACATACAGGTTTTGGAACAACATATGCTGCCATCTAAGCGCCGTCTTTTTCATGGACGCCCCTGCTTATTTCAGCAAGACAATGCCAAGCCACCTTCAGCACGTGTTACAACAGCGTGGCTTTGTAAAAAAAGAGTGCGGGTACTTTCCTGTACCGCCTGCAGTCCAGACCTGTCTCCCATCGAAAATGTGTGGCGCATTATGAAGCGTAAAATACGACAGCGGAGACCCCGTACTGTTGAACGACTGAAGCTCTACATAAAACAAGAATGGGAAAGAATTCCACTTTCAAAGCTTCAACAATTAGTTTCCTCAGTTCCCAATCGTTTATTGAGTGTTCTTAAAAGAAAAGGTGATGTAACACAGTGGTGAACATGCCCTTTCCCAAGTACTTTGGCACGTGTTGCAGCCATGAAATTCTAAGTTAATTATTATTTGCACAAAAAAAAAAAAAGTTTATGAGTTAAAACATCAAATATCTTCTCTTTATAGTGCATTCAATTGAATATGGGTTGAAAAGGATTTGCAAATCATTGTATTCCTTTTAGGGCCGCACGGTGGAAGAGGGGTTAGTGCATCTGCCTCACAATACGAAGGTCCTGAGTAGTCTTGGGTTCAATCCCGGGCTCGGGATCCTTCTGTGTGGAGTCCTCCCCGTGACTGCGTGGGTTCCCTCCGGGTACTCCGGCTTCCTCCCACCTCCAAAGACATGCACCTGGGGATAAGTTAATTGGCAACACTAAATTGGCCCTAGTGTGTGAATGTGAGTGTGAATGTTGTCTGTCTAGCTGTGTTGGCCCTGCTTTTACTATTTTAGAGTAAATGATAAATGAGTTGTACTTGTATAGCGCTTTTCTACCTTCAAGGTACTCAAAGCGCTTTGACACTACTTCCACATTTACCCATTCACACACACATTCACACACTGATGGAGGGAGCTGCCATGCAAGGCGCTAACCAGCACCCATCAGGAGCAAGGGTGAAGTGTCTTGCTCAGGACACAACAGACATGACGAGGTTGGTACTAGGTGGGGATTGAACCAAGGACCCTCGGGTCGCGCACGGCCATTCTTCCACTGCGCCACGCCGAGTAGCTTTTCATCTGGACCTGGACTATTGTGGTCCACATGCCTAAAACAGGATTAAATGTGACTTTATTTCATTTTCACAAATACAATTAATGTTTCACGAATAAAAAAAAAATTTTTTATGAATATTCAGGTTCTGTGGGATAACCGAGTTCAGATGTAAGAATATTTAAGAACAGAGTTTTTTAATCTGGACTAATGTGGTCGACATGCTTAAAAAGGGGTTTACTGTGTTCTTATTGTATATTCACACAAATAGATTAAAGGTTTCACAAACCATAAACCTTGTTACAATGATTATTTACACAATTTGTATTTATACCTTAATAACATTGTTTTTTGTAGTTATTTTACATGAGTACTTGCATACTTGCCAACCTTGAGACCTCCGATTTCAGGAGGTGGAGGGAGGGGGTGGAGTGGGCGTGGTCGGGGCGGGGGCGTGGTTAAGAGGGGAGGAGTATATTTACAGCTAGAATTCACCAAGTCAAGTATTTCATATATATATATATATATATATATATATATATATATATATATATATATAAAAGAAATACTTGACTTTCAGTGAATTCTAGCTATATATATATATATATATATATATATATATATATTTTATTATATATATATGTATATATAAATAAAATAAATACTTGAATTTCAGTGTTCATTTATTTACACATATACACACACTCATCTACTCATTGTTGAGTTAAGGGTTGAATTGTCCATCCTTGTTCTATTCTCTGTCACTATTTTTCTAACCATGCTGAACACCCTTTCTGATGATAAAATTGATGCGTGGCACGCACAAAAGTGCTTTCATCAAATGCATTAGAGTCTGGAATCTTCCATCTCTCCCTAGCATGGCCCAAAACCGGTCAATCTTTGCTTCCTGAGGAAGATCTTCAGTGCCAAGCACTTGGTATTCCACTACTTCTTCCCGGAGGCTATCCAGGTCCAATCACAGCTGCGTCTTGGAACTTACAAGCTGTTATGAGAGTAGCGTGTGTGGCCCTTTAATAGGTGAGCATGTGAGGTGAGTGACGTCAGTGAGTGTGTGGGCGAGAGAAGAGAGGGAGTGGTAGCGTGAGTGCGGGCGGGGACTAGTTTGTTTTGTGTTGGATTGGCTGTGTGCAAGCAATCAATAAAGCAAGATTTGCAACTAATTGCCGGACTCAGGCAGGAAAGGTGCTACAAAGCGTATTTCTTCATCTTGCTCGTCGTCGGCGTCCCCATGGCTGTATCTTCCTCGTTCTTCCGCTTGGTCTCCTTGTTGTGTGCGCAGTTGTGCACTGCACTCTCTAAAAGCCTTATATGTTATTGATGTTATAGATGGCAGTATTGTCCTGTTTAAGAGTGTCACAACATTGCTGTTTACGGCAGACGAACTGCTTTACGGTAGACAAAAAACGTGACTGCTGCTGTTGTGTGTTGTTACCGCACTGGGAGGACGTTAATGAAACTGCCTAACAATAAACCCACATAAGAAACCAAGAACTCGCCCTCGATCATTCTACACTTATAATGTGATTGGGCAGGCACACTGTTTATATTGTGGGAAAGCGGACTCAGGTCCGCATGGAGCTGGAGGGGGCGTGGCCCCCAGCTCTGCCTGAATTTCGGGAGGTGTTAGGGAGAGGCGCTGAATTTCGGGAGTCTCCCGGAAAATCCGGGAGGGTTGGCAAGTATGGTACTTGGAATGTTCATAATGTTTCAAGTATCAGACTGGTATCGATTATACGTATTGCTCACCATTCGAATCAGAAGCTACTGTTCAAGTGGAGTCTAAGCTAAATTCAAATCTGAATAATGAACGATGTGAATGGATACATTTTAATTTTTAAGTTTATTTGTCAATTATTTGAGGTTATTCGTTGACACATTTTTTTACAAAAAGACTTAAAAATCGCGGTCATGGAGGGAACGGAAGTTGACTTTGGCGCATGAGCAGCATATTGGGCGTACCCTTTCGGCATTTTATTCATGTCAAGGCTGGATCTGGTTTTCTATTGGCTGTAAACTTTGTGATGACATGTCAATCATTGAAGAAATACACGTTTGTATTAAAATGTCTTATTCAGTGTCAAACATTACTTACACGTGACCACACGTAACATCTTTTTTCTGAGAATTGTATTCAATAAAATGTTTATTTCTCGTTTCTGTCCTGGTGTTTGTTCGTGCAACCCATAACATTAACATTGTTAATTCATGTATTCTGTTCAAATAAAAGCTAGCATACAAATGAAGTACATTATTCCACCTTTCAAAATGAATTCCGTTGCCTTTATTATGAAAAAAAAGAGAACATCTTATTTAAATGTAATTGTGCACTGAGATGACAACACAGCCATTCGCAAACAGACCCCATGGAAATGACAAACTCCAATTGTCGAAAAATTAATTCCAAAATGTGTTGATTTTTTTTAACCCACATCAACAAGATTCACAGAAATGTATTTTCAGTTGTATACAGTCTGTTTATACAGTATTTATTTTTCAGCTGAAGTGTTTGGTCGAGACAATCCCAAGAATGTGTTGAGTATTACAGAACTGACATATTGACTTTTAGTGTGTATAAAAACTCTACATATCACACACAGGTATGTTTTGTCTTAACTTAGGTCCTCCACTAAGCAGTTTGACAAGGTCTCAGTCTCGACCCCTAAGATACGGGACCGGTACTTGCAGGACTTTGGTCGAAGATGCAAGGTTTGGAAAAAACAAACAACAAAAAACACTTTCTTTTTCAACAAAGAGGTGAGCAAATTTGTTTAAAAAATACGTACAGTGGAACACGCTTAAGTCGACACATCAAGTCCAGCCAGGATCACCATGTTCTCATTACTAAAAGTGCCTGCTTATGTCGACATATTTGATGTTCAATGAAAAATGGTGTTTATGTTGACATGTTTTGGTACAGCATTAACTTCATTATCACTAAGCAGCGTGAATCAGTTTAATTATGCAACTTTAAAACCTGCATAGCCATTTGCTGTTCAGTGCAAAGTAAACTTCAAAATAAAAGCCTGAAAACCATGTCAACAAACTGCAATTTGAAAATATTTAACATACTCCTTATGTCTCTGTGAATGTGCAAGCATTGGCTAGTTCGAGTTATGTCGACAACCGCTTATTTTGACATGAGTGAGCCAGTCCAAGGGGCGTGAACATAATCGGGTTCCACTGCACATATGCACATATGCGTACATACAGCACTAACATTGATGCTGTGGTTGTGTAATCAATCAAAAGAAAACAATTTAAGAAACATAAAAAAAAGCCTTCATGTGACAAAAGCCAGAAATGAATGAAACACATGAGTGTCATGAGAAGTACAAGAAAGGTCAATGAAATGATGTTTTTGTTTTCACACCAGGACAGGATGACCAGGAGATGTTTTATTGTTTTAGTAGTGTGCTACATTATAGTACAAAGACTTGTTGTCACGTGTGATTCATGTCATCCCTACCCTGTCTGATCGTGGTAGAGTTTTGAGGAAGATGGCCGCCAGGCATACAGGACTGTCCAACAGGAAGCAGCACAGCAGGAGTACTTTGGCCTTCAGCAGCAGCCTCCTGATGATGAGTTGACGGTGGTGCCGGGTGTCAGCTTCACGTTGGGCTTCTCACCTCCGCCAGCGGCAGCACCAGGGCCCATCCTCTTCTTGATTTCTGCAGCCATGGTCATGAAGGCCTGCTCCACATTGGTGGCGTTCTTGGCGCTGGTTTCCAAGAATGGAATACCCAAAGAGTCTGCAAACTCCTAGACATGAAGACATTCAATGTGAGCACAGTGACAAAAAAACTACTTTTAAACAGAGACAGAATAAGAAATCAAAACAAAGTCATCGAGTATATTTGTGCTCATTTTCATACGTTGTCCCATTTTAAGAAATAATTTTACATTTAATTATTGTCTATAAACTAACGTAATGACAAGGTTCACCACACCATTACGTATCACATTTTGCATTGTTGGACCTTAAGATCTTAAATTTTTATTTCAATTTTTGGGAGTTTTTTTTTGTGGTCGTCAGTGGTCGTTAACTTTCAGTTTAATGCTTCTTTGCAAAAATTGCTTCCTCAAATTTTGTTTGCCTTCACTTATTTCTTCTTTGTGCATTTTGAAGGTTTACTTATAACCTTCTTCAAACCCAACAGTGCAAAATGTCAATTCTTGCAGTTGCCAAAACTTTGATCAGAAATGTATCGTGATATTTTACATAGTTCAGTGATAAATGTAAAATTCAGTTTAAAATACATGCTGCATATATGGACACTAAATGATAAACTGAGTAAAAAAAACTATGTAATTTTAAAATCATCCTTTTTATTTTTTGTAATTGTACAGAAAATGAATGACGTTTGACATTGGATCCACTATGGACTGGACTCTCACAATATTATGTCAGACCCACTCGACATCCATTGCATTCGGTCTCTCCTAGAGGGGTGGGGTTACCCACATATGCGGTCCTCTCCAAGGTGTCTCATAGTCATTCACATCGACGTCCCACTGGGGTGAGTTTTTCCTTGCCCTTATGTGATGTGAGCTCTGTACCGAGGATGTCGTTGTGGCTTGTGCAGCCCTTTGAGACACTTGTGATTTAGGGCTATATAAATAAACATTAATTGATTGACACTAAAATAAAAACAAAGTGTCATCTATTTCCCAACTCTCTACATTTTGTAATGCCTTATTCACCACTAAACTGCACAGGGTTATGTAATCTATTATTTTAAAATCGATATTAAAACAGGAGGGAGGAGCTGGACGAAGTGGCTGGGGAGAGGGAAGTCTGGGCTTCCCTGCTTAAGCTGCTGCCCCCGCGACCCGACCTCGGATAAGCGGAAGAAGATGGATGGATGGATGGATGGATATTAAAACATAAAAGCAAAATTATATTGTTAGAGAAAGTATTGAGATACATCGCCATATTTTTTTGCCTACTCTTAACATTTATATTTTTAAGTATACAGTTGTCCCTCGCCACATCACTCCTCAAATATTGCGGCTTCATGACATCACTTCAAAATAAAAACATATTTTGGCCTAAATTAAGTGGTAAATCAAGTTTTATTTATGCATTATATGTATTACAGTGCAATTATTTGTCTTATTTCTTTATAGTTATATTGTGGGGATATCTAATTCCATTTACAGGTTAAAAGGTGAACAATGCTAACAACACGGCGGCTAAGTCTTGGTGCAGTCTTCACTGCCACAATCAAGTTGACCAACTTTTGGCAGATAAACGTTTTTGAGCACTTTATCTTCAACTCCTGCCTCATTAATATAATCTCCACTTTGGTGAGACTTAGACGTGAGTGATATTACAACATGGACGCGAGACAAAGCAGTACCCCTAAATGCAAACAATACTGCGATCAGCAGCTGTTTAGGAAATGCTGATGTTGATTAACTTAATCTTCAGCATCATCAGATCCTTATGATATTGTTGAGCCTTTGCCATGAGCAATGTGGAATGACAATGCAGGGCACGCAATGCTAACAACATAGCTAATGGAGGCCCAGTTCTAACTTAGAAGAATTGGCCACAAGTATTTCCAGTAGTGACCGACGACGGCCATAGCAATGGCACTTGGAGGATCCTTCGGACTTCCAGAGAACATACACTTAAGGCTACTATATTGGGTGAAATGAGTGTAAAGGTGACCAAATGGATGTTATTACATGATTCGAGGCATCTAAATCACTTAATTTAATAAGTCGTAAACAGTTTTTTATGTTGTCATTATTATTGGGTTAATAGTAACTTAAAGACAAATTCCGCAAAGTTGATGTGCACTTCACTCTGCAAGTTAGTGGTATAACAAGTGGACACTTAAGAAGTAGAAAATATAAATCTTTATACATTTTATTGTCAAAAAACTCAATCCACTTTCTGTCCAATTACAATAAATGAAAAAGGATCATTTGAATTATATTGTTTGAATCAGTTTGTCCAATTAATTATTACTGTCATCTACTATCTACATATACAACTTGTATTTTAAGCTGCATTTTACATTTATCACTGAACTATGCGAACATCGCAATATCACAGTACTATATCGAATTGTGACTCAAGTAGCGTGATACGTATCATATAAGTCTTTGTCAATATCGTCAAGTTCCTTACCTTTGCTGTTGTGTAGTCCACCACCTTCTTTGTCGTCAGGTCACACTTGTTGCCAACCAGTAACTTGTTAACATTTTCACTGGCATAGCGGTCAATCTCCTGTAGCCACTGTTTAACATTGTTGAAGGACTCCTATGATGGCAAACACCACTGTCAACTTGGTGCTAAATTAAAAGACATCATAGTAGATCATATGCATTCATTTCACATGCTTTACACTTTTACTAACTGAACTTAGGGATGTCAAAATTATCGGTATTCATGAAAAACTGTGGTTAAACCCATTGGTTAGCATTACCGTTTTAATGATTGTAAAACCGTGATTGATAAATGCACTTGGATAAAATAATTGGCAGGTGATTCTGCTCATTTACTGGAGAAGGAAGCTAGCATGCTAATGGCTGACTAGCCATCTTAAATGTCAACATGAATACAAGAGTCATTAACATCTTTCCCCATTAATAAACAACATACCACAATCTAAACTTATATCTAAACTATATTCACTTGATCACATTGAACCTACAGGCTGTGCTTTCTTAGGTACAGTGTGTGAGATCTCTACTGAGAAGAATATGACACAGAAGTGTCTACAACAGGAAATTAACCGGCATTACGTCACATAAACCAAACGAAAAAACACAGGTTACACCTTTATCATTAAAAACCACTCTAAAATCTTAAAATAAAACAGAATAAGATAAACATATTTAAACACTAAAATGAAAATAGCATGGCTTGTAAGAAGCCAGAACAATATTTGTTTTCTTCTGCCAAGAAAATATATTGTGTATATTTATTTTATTACATGTTTATAATAAAACTAGGTTAAAATATTTCAGTGTGTGCTCAAAAATTTGAGCACATTCAACAAACCTATGATAATAATGTTAACCGTGATAATTTTGGTTACGATAACTAATACATTTTCATATTGTTATATTGTTACATCTCTGGTCAGAACATAAGATATGGTTCCGGCAATTCATGCTATTGGACTGTTTGTCTTAAGCAAAATATTTGCAGGCTTTCTTGTGAAAGAGTTTCAGATAAGACTTCCTTCAAGGATGAAAGCCAAGCAGAACAACTCCTTCAGCTTCTTTAACCGCACAATCATGCTGGCAGCATTGATGTGTTTTTTTAAAGCCAATGTCTGGAAAAAACGCCAAGCACAATGAATCTGCTTCTTTGGTTGACATTAGAACACTGCTCGATGACCTTTTTTTTATTTTGCTCATCACAATCCTTATGCGTAGGGATGGGAATCTATATAAGATTTTTCCGGTTCCGATTCCACTTAACGATTCGGTTCATTAATTGTTTTCTTATCAATTCTTATTTGGGGGAAGAAAAAAAAAAAAAAAGACTACAAAATGGTAGATTAGCATCAATTGTGTTTAGTTTCGAGCTAACATGACCTTACAGAGCCAACACTGAGGTCTTAGGAGGCACATAGCATAGAAAAAAAAATACTTTTGAAAATAAATGTAAGAAATAAATATTCTTCTGTAGAATTTAACCAAATAAAACATGAGTCAATTATTCAAGAATGTAACATTTATATTAACATTTTTAAAATGTTCAATAATCTTTTGTCACCTAACTAGAAAATATATTGGTGACATTCAAAATATGGTTTGTTTAAATTTACAAGATGAAACTATAATATACATAACATGCAACACAAGCAATGTTCCCTCTAATTTTTCATGTGTGTGAGCAAACACAAAAACATTCTGAGCATTCAGTGGAATACAGACGTGCACACTGTGGCCATACCAGCAGCACATTTGTCTCAAACCTGACATAACAATTTAAATGTCTTATTATTATAATCAAGTGACAGTAGTCAATTTCAAGAGATTATTTTCTAATATATGTGATTTGGCCCACTTAGATATATATATATATATATATATATTTTTTTTTAATCAGCTATGCACTATTGTATTTTATGCCTGGGTGGAGGTCCTGCTTTGGAAAGATTGTGTACCCCTTTCAGAGATCACATTTAGTTACCCTTAAAACATTCACATGTTGCATGAGATGAAGTGTTGATTAATTTTCTGTCTGTAAAATAAATATTTTTATTAGCAATTATGTAGTCCTGTAACATCATTTCATGATTAATATCCAAAAAATAACATTCTTAACAAATTACAGTAGAATAAGTACACTGATTGAGGAGTCATAGTAAAACGACCTAAAATTTACACTTTACGTGTAGTGTTGGAGTTGTCCAACTTTTTGTGTGGCCATAAACGCATCAGTGGCTAATTGCCATAGTGTATGTGTTGGTGCAGGTGAGAGAGAGAGCAAGCGGCTGCTGTTGATATAAAAGATGACAAAGAGTTGCTTTTGGCTTGGTTTGTACGGTAGACAACGACCAGTTTTGCTAGATAAAAAAAAAAGTATTTTACACATTGTTTTGGTGTGGTTATGGCCGACAAACAATTTCGCTAAATAAAGGGACCGATAGAATTCCTGTCCTCCTCTCTCTCACAGACGTTACAATAATTTAGGTGTTGACAAACATTGTTTTATCTGTTGTGGTCGCCTTTCGTCACCTGTTACTCACAGTTGCATTGTAAAATCATCCAAAACAAATGATTTGTTTATTTTGTTTAGAGTGGGATTTGATTTTTTGCGCGGCATAGATTTGCTGTGCGCAGAGGACGCGTGAGCAGTGCGCAATTGCGCAGGTGCGCACCTTAGAGGGAACGTTGAACACAAGATATTTCAAGACTTATTTTGACTTAATTTTGATGATTATGGCTTACAGTTTATGAAAACCTTGAATTGAAAATGTTAGAAAATGTGGGGTCTTTAAAAACTGTAAGCCATAATCAGCAAAATTATAATAAACACAATCTTGACATATCTCACGTTGCATGTTTTGAGGTAATATCACATATAAATTTCACATTTGAAGGTAAACTGCTGACATGAATGGACTTTTATACCATATTCTAATGTTAAGAGTTTCACCTGAATAATGAAAATGACTGAATAAAAATGTGGTTGCAGGAAAACATTCAACTTTTCTCCTACTAGAACTGAACATTCACTTCTTGAAAATCAGTAGCAAATTGGTGCACATTTTAAACCACAAACTTAGTCACTGTACACTTCCATGCCGCGGTGGAAGGAGATGCTATAGCGCTGGGCAGCAGACAAGAAACGGAGCTTGTATCTACTGCCCGGCTCGGAGCCAGTCACAATCTGTCTCTTGTCTTGCTCATGTAAATGAGAAGGCATTCATTTCAATTTAACAGGCAATAGCACTAACTTAATAGGCGGTGAATTGGTAACTGCTGTATTTAAAGGGCAACTGCATTTTTTGCCTATAGTTCACAATCATTATTAAAGACATGACGACAGATGGATATTCTTTTTTAATGCATTCTAAATATTAAACGCAAATAAAAGCCTGCTTACAGCGGAGCCAATGGGAGCTTCACTATTCCGCTCATAAAATCGTATAAATATTTCCAAAAAGCGCCAACAATACTCAATTTACATGTTTACTTAAGTATTAGTGATATTGTTATTATAAAAGCTAACAGACAAATTATTCATAGCGTGTCGCTCTATGTTTACATCATTAAGTGGTCTGCTGTTTCCTCCCTTCCTGTAAGTTTATTGTAGATCATAAATCATGCCTCTTACCTGGACAGTAGATGGCTAAATATATAATCCAACAAGTTGGGACACTTTGACAGCCATTGGAACTGGCGAGGAAGATACAAGAACCGATTTTCGAATCCCATCCCAACTTATGTGATATAACAACACGTGTATCCCATTTCTGTTAGTTTTAGATAGTAAAAAAACTGCTAGCACGAGGCGGCTAACAATGCAGAGTAATATATCAGTATCGGATCTGGATACCACTAAATACAAAAAAATAGTCAGAATATTTAGTTGGTTTATCATTTCTTGATAAAGTTGTTGTATTTTGGCTTTTCCCGTTTGGGGACTCCACAGCGAGGCCCTTCCTCATGCAATATATTCGGGATGAAAAACTCCCAATGGTTAGCACCTGCGCCAAATGTAGAAAAGGCAACAACGTGTACCATTACACCGCCAGGGACATTTCCTGATAAAGTAACATTTCTAAATGAATTAGGATATAAACAATTTTATTAAACCTAAAAATCTAATCTATTTAACTTTTTTTTCTTGGACTTGTGTGCATCACTGTAATTGCAAAGTTGCTCTGGATAAATGGCATGACTGGTCGTGCATTTGAGCTCCTTCCTTGTGACAACGCATGTGATTGATTTCGTGTGTGCGAACCCGCACAATCATCATGTGAGTTACAAAGAGGCATGACACCGCTTGAGTTGTTAGTCGTTGGACTTTTTGGTTGAACTAAAGTTGTGTTGAAATGTCTTACTTCAACATTGAACATGCATGCCATTGAAGCATGAGCTTATGACATCCAGCAAGTATTGAGGTTACCAGTCATCTCCTGACCTGTTTGTGTCAGTTCAATGAAAACATATGGAAGTTGTGCAAAGTGATATAAACATTTGACTACAGTTGCACTAAATTCCTGAAATTGCCACAAAAGTGCCAAGAATGAAACCCCACAAATCGGAGCCATGTTTATTTCCACAGACTGCAGTGCGTGTGACGTCGTGTTTCGTGTGCATGCAAATCATTTCAGGGATCTATATTCGATGTCGTTTTTTGGTTGTAATGTAAACAAATCTATATTAAAAATGGATTTGACAAAATTGGGTATCAAATCCTACGGTGTGAACATGGTATTTGCTGGCAGACCATGATAGTATGGAGGTGTGAAGAAGCAGAGTTACACGGCTATCAATTGTACCACAAGCTACTTTCACAGACAGTTCCATTAAAAATGTTTTTACGTTCGAGTGCAAACAGGTAGCGGCAAATCTGTTAGTGGCGGTCCAAACTTATTTGTGGCGAGCCGTCACAAATCAATTAATGTATGAGAAACACCGCACACTGTACACTGACTATTTTAAAAATCTAAGTTTAATTTCTTTAGTATTGTCCCTTAAGAAGGTATAGTACAATGGTTGCTAAAATATAAGGAGTGTACTCCCTTTTGTGAGGTATTGTTCACTCAACTAATAAATACACACTGTTTGTAAAAACCCAATATCTGAATGTTTCTAGTTTTACCAAATGGGGAAGGAACAGTCATCCTATACTGTGAAATACATAAATGGACAAAAAGAGAAGTGGATAAAATAAAAGCAGTGTGCCTGTACCGCCATTAAACAGTAGAGAAAGTCGAAATTATTAATGTTGGACTTCAACCATTAAAGAAAGTAAATGAAAATAAATAATCATGGACACTCTTCAAAGTCTTACCCTTACACTACCAGTGTAAATTATAATTTATCTCTTACTGTTTTTTTGGAGAATTGTTTTTATTGTATAATTGCCAGCGAGCTAGTTGTAGTTCAGAGTATTATTAAGTAACAAACGGTGTGATACAAACCTGATCTGTGACATCATACACTACAATGATCCCATGAGCACCTCTGTAGTAGCTGGAGGTGATGGTACGAAACCTTTCTTGACCTGCTGTATCCCACTGTTAAAAGGGAAAAAAAGACACAATCAGCAAAATAACAGTAATAACGTTGTGTGATTTTTCTTTTATTGTTTTTTTTGAGCAACTGGTAACGTTAAACTTGTGGTTACTTCACTTCTGACAAATATTCGCTAATATTGTGCTTTTCTACTTCAGGCACTTGTCATTGAACACATTTTAACAGCTGGTTCACATGCTAAGCACACAGATATCAGGGTTCTGCTGGTCAAAAACGTGAACATTATTGTGGTATATTAATGTAGTGGTTGTTTGATTTCCCTTCAAAGGTTGAAAAATAACTTTAGTTATTAGGGGTGTAAAATTAAAGTGATCTGTTTTTTCGGTACGGGTCATTCAGTTCATTACATTAAGTGAGGGAAAGGGAATTTCAGGAGTCTTCTCGGCATACAGATAAGTTCTGCCTTTGACTATCAGGAGTCAAGGCTCGCGATGTGCCAAAGACAAGGAAGAGCTTGAAAACCCTCCTTCGCCATTAAAATCTCCTGTTTGACAACAGGTCCTTTTCTGTGAAATATGTAAACGAACATCCATCCATCCATTTTCTACCGCTTATTCCCTTTTGACACTGATATGTAAATGAAATAAAAGCAGTGTGTGGCCATTGATCAGTAGAGCTGAAGAACGCGACTACAAGCCAAAAAGGTTAATATTACAATTATTGGTTGAAGTGCATTGAAATGTTTTTATGAACGTGTGTGAACATGGAGCACCAAATCTATTTGTGGCAGTCCAAATTTATTTGTGGCCGGTTGTCACAAATAAATTAATGTATGAGAAACACCGCACACTATACACTGACTATTCTAAATATTCAAGTTTCATTTCTATAGTTTTGTCCCTTAAAAAGATATAATACAATAGTTGCTCAAATAAATTGTGTACTCTTTTGTGTGAGGTTTTGCACAGTCAAATGATAATTAGACACTTTGTAAAAACCTAATATCTGAATGTTTCTTGTTTTACCAAATGGGGAACGCTTGTCATTTACTGTGAAATACATAAATGGACAAAGACAAGTGGATAAAATAAAAGCACTGTGCCGCCATTAATCAGTAGAGACGGGGAACGGGACTACAAGCCGAAATGACCAATGTTGCACATCAACCAATAAAGAACGTTAATGAAAATAAAATGTTAATCGACACTCGTCAAAGTCTTACCCTTGCACTACCGATATAATTTCTCTCTTTTTTTGAGAATTGTGTTTATTGAATAATTGCCCGCCAGCTAGTTTAGCAGATGATGTGGTCCTGATGGCTTCATCTGGCCAGCGACTGGGATGGGAATCAGCACCTCCAAGTCCGAGTCCATGGTTCTCGCCCGGAAAAGGGTGGAGTGCCATCTCCAGGTTTCCAAGTGGAGGAGTTCAAGTACCTCGGAGTCTTGTTCACGAGTGAGGGAAGAGTGGATCGTGAGATCGACAGGCGGATCGGTGCGGCGTCTTCAGTAATGCGGACGCTGTATCGATCCGTTGTGGTGAAGAAAAAGCTGAGCCGCAAGACAAAGCTCTCAATTTACCGGTCGATCTACGTTCCCATCCTCACCTATGGTCATGAGCTTTGGGTTATGACCAAAAGGACAAGACCACGGGTACAAGCGGCCGAAATGAGATTCCTCCACCGGGTGGAGGGGCTCTCCCTTAGAGATAGGGTGAGAAGCTCTGTCATCCGGGAAGAGCTCAAAGTAAAGCCGCTACTCCTCCACATTGAGAGGAGCCAGATGTGGTGGTTCGGGCATCTGGTCAGGATGCCACCCGAACTCCTCCCTAGGAAGGTGTTTCGGGCACGTCCAACCGGTAGGAGGCCACGGGGAAGACCCAGGAAACGTTGGGAAGACTATGTCTCCCGGCTGGCCTGGGAACGCCTCGGGATCCCCCAGAAGGAACTGGACGAAGTGGCTGGGGAGATGGAAGTCTGGGCTTCCCTGCTTACACTGCAACCAAACCTCGGATAAGCGGAAGAAGATGGATGGATGGATAGTTTAGAGTTTATGCATCATTTTAAAAATCATCAAAGCGTTTTACACTAAAGCTAAGCATTTTTGTTTTGAATTTTGTTCCCTTACTGTACCGAAAATTAACCAAGTTGTCACCTTAAAAACCAAGTGAAAGGAAAAAAACAATGGACCAGTGGGAATCTTCAGCTTTAACACTTTTCAAACACAGTTTAGAATAAATATTTAAAACTATACAACTTGACGAACAAAACTTTAGTTGTTTTTTAGTTAATAATAAATTCGTATTCTAATACGGAGCAAGGACTATTAAATATTAAGCACTTGAAAAAATGGCGTGCAACGTACAATCTGAAGTTTAATGGTCTTTCCATCTAGTTCTATGGTTCGTATTTTGAAGTCCACCCCAATTGTGCTGATGTAGCTTTCTGTGTATGTGTCATCCTGTGGAGAGAGCAAAGGGTGAGTCAAAATTTGCTTCACTGAACACATACAGTACAAATAGTACCATCACTTTTAGTGCTGATAAGGATAAGTTGCCACAAAAACACAATCAGTTGTAAACACACTGTAGCACATAACTAAATATATGCAGCTGTATTTTACAGAATGTCAACATTAGCATCATAGCTTTACAGAAACCCTCCCTGCATTATCATCCAATTAGACAAGGATGATGGCTGACTTGAGGAATGCATGCTTTCACATCGGCTTTAAGAAGAATAGAAAAATTGAAAAAAAGGTCTGCATATATCTTTGGAGAAACTTACTGCAAATCGGAGAAGAAGGCAAGACTTTCCAACACCAGAGTCGCCAATAAGAAGAAGTTTGAATAAATAGTCGCTGTAATGACAGAATACAAGGAATTTGATTTAGAGAATACCTTTTGAATGTGTGTCATGTTCCTCTCTTAAAAAACAACATTTTAGCTGGACAAAAACAGTCAACACCACAACACTATGTTTGAAATGTTGACCGTACATGCATGGCTTGCAGAAAAAGCTCACGTCTGCTTCGGTGAAATTGTGGCATGTGACCTTCTCATGACTGAGACAGTGTTGAAGGGGCAGCTTTTACACCCCCCACAAAATGTGAAGAAATTATAACTCAGTCAAGGCCCATAACCTAACATTAGCATTTCCCATTATCTAGCATATATTGTTATCAAGTTGTTAGAATCTCTTTTTTTCCCATCTAAAATATACTATGTATTTATCAATTGGTTGATGTTAGAGATATTTTATTATTATTATTTAATCAATATATTAGTTAACATATATCCTGCACCTATTTAGTTCCACAATTATTAGCATACCAAAAAAATAAAAAAAATACATACAAATACTTGTAACATTACGTTACACCCCTAGTAACTTCGAACACGTTAAACACAAAAACTGACGAAACTTTGAGTAATTAATGAGACATTAGGAAAAGGTACAGTGAGATTGAATGAGCTCTGCGTCTTCTTACACAAACGTATTGGAAAAGGAGTAAGTGTTAACATCTGATGTACATCACTGTAACTTTGTTCAGCATGATCTAAATAAACAAACCTATCACTTAAATGACCATGTTCTTGTAGTAGACTATAAACAATTGATATACACAAAGACAAAAAAAGTTGGCGATACCATTAATAAAGAGGTCAAGTTGTTTTGATAAAGGACTCATCCCACTGATAAAAGAAGAGAATGTTACACAATTACAATACCTCAAGTAAAATTATAAGTAGGGATGTAATGAATAACGGGATGAATGATAAATCACGGTAATAGTCCCAATGATTATCATAATCATTTCAAATCTTAATTATTGTAAAACTATGATTGAATAGCACACTTTAAACTCACAGTGATAGTGCTCATTTCTTGGAGAAGCAACTCGCGCGCTAATCGCTGGCTAGCTTAAATGCTAAATTGAATACAAGACACAATAATGCCTTTCCCCATTACAAACATTGTACACAACTTGAACTTGTTTAAACACATTGCTGTATGAGCAACTAAGATATTCAATTGTGCTCAATGAACCAACAGGTTGTGCTCTCTTAAGTCAGTGTTAAATATGAACATCTATAAAAGGGACATGTGTGCAACAGGAAGTGAACTCGTGTGACGTCAAATAAACCAGAGTGAAGTACAACTTCCATTTTTCTTTTATCATTACCAATACAACAGTGTTTTGTTCAGGAGAGAACACACAGAACCTAATACAAATAACCAAATTAAAAAGATGGTTTAACAAAAACAGATCCTTAAACCTCAATAAAACTAAAATAACACTATTCGATAACAGTAGAAAGGAAAGTCAAACACAAATAGACGGAATAGAAATTGAAAGATTAAATGAAACCAAATTTCTAGGTATACTGATTGATGACAAAATTAACAAAAAATCTCATAAAAATATACAACATGAGGTGGCAAGAAACACGTCAATAACGAATAAAGCTAAATATGCATTGGGCCAAAAATCACTCCATATTCTCTACTGCTCGCTAGTTAGTTAAAGTTAAAGTTAAGGTACCAGTTATTGTCACACACACACACACACTAGGTGTGGCGAAATTATTCTCTGCATTTGACCTATCACCCTTGATCACCCCCTGGGAGGGGAGGGGAGCAGCGGGCAGCAGCGGTGTCCGCGCCCGGGAATAATTTTTGGTGATTTAACCCCAATTCCAACCCTTGATGCTGAGTGCCAAGCAGGGAGGTAATGGGTCCCATTTTTATAGTCTTTGGTATGACTCGGCCGGGTTTGAACTCACAACCTACCGATCTCAGGGCGGACACTGCTACCATATCTTAGTTATTGTGCAGAAATATGGGGAAATAACTACAAAAGTACACTTCATTCATTAACCGTGTTACAGAAAAGATCAGTTAGAATAACACAAAATGTTAGATATAGAGCAAGGATCCCCAATCTTTTTTGCACCAGGGACCGGTTTAATGTAGGCATTATTTTCACAGACCGTCCTTCCACGTATGGCAGATAAATATAGCAAATAAGAACATGAAAAATTAATACATGAAAAAAAACTCACCATAACGTTCAATTAGTAGGAACTGCTGGCCTTTTCCTTTTGCTAAAAAGCTCTCCATAGACTTTTGTTTCTTACAAATTATTGCTACTAGTAGGCTTTTCTTGGCTTAAGTATCTGATGGATTATAAGTGATACATCACATTCAAGGACAAGAGCATGGATATATAGTAAAGCTAGAAATACTTGCCATCAGTTCCAATAGATTTCTGTGGATTTCTATTTCCATTCTAAAGGTTATGTATTCATATGTTGTGCAATATTTCATACGTAGATACACTAATGATAGATTTTTTGGTCCAATTTTCCATGAGTAAATACATCTGTTATTGCTAACTACTTGTGTAATAGGACTGTGTGCAATAATACCAGCACTTTTACTAGGCCAAAGGGGATGTGTATTTTCTTCCTTCAGCACAATTATTATATGCAACAATGTAGCCAATCAGATCACAAGTTGTTGTCAGTAAGCACTTCTAGATGGCCTAAGGCAGATATATAGTGATGTTATGAGCTAAGTAACACAATAACTCTATTACCCAGCATGCCACAGTAGTGCAAAGCATGCGCAGTAGCCATGTTTAGCCAGCAGCGGAATGTTTGTGATGAGCACCTTGTGGAGTAAACTTTAAGAACTCAGCCAACATGCCTCATCTGAATCTTTCATGATTAGAAAAGACAACACGTATATTTGCAAGGCCATTTTCAAGGAGGATCTTTAAAGAGAAACTACATCTTGTGATACGATGTCAGCCAACCCCGGAAGCTTGAATGGTTTCTACAGATTGTGAGTTCAGATGTTATTTCTTTATTTTTTCACGTTTAATATGTTTTTTGCAAATTAAATTTTGACAGTACCACATAAGATATGCATTAATTGCTGATGCGGGTTTATTGATTTTTAAATGCGCCAGAAAATAACCCGTTATGTACACTGTTGGTGGTGATTGAATGCCCAGTAGTGCGTAAATGTGTTTCTGTATAGTATTTCTGCAGCAATAGTCATGTGGTGACATCAATTATGGTATTTTGAGAGGTAATCTTTGAAGTTGGACATCACTGAAGGCCTAGGTGGGAAACGCACGGCCCACCACTGTCAACCCTGTATTATTAGAATGTCACAAGGTAGTTTTATCCACCAGTGAATCTTGAATCAGCATGAAATGGATGAAACCACAGACTTACCTTACCTGACCTAACAGCTATTTACAATGCAAAATAAGCATCTTGGGATTCACAGCTCCTGTTTTCATCTCACTATTCCAGTGGGACTATGTTGGACTAAACAGGAAATACAAGCATATGTTTTGGGCCCTAAACTTCCATTAGTATCTCACAGAAGTCATGCCTTCCTCCCGAACAGAATGCAGATAAATGTTTCCAGTACATGTAGAGTAAGAACAGTACAAGCAGGCTGAGAACCGTACAGTCACATTTAGAGTGTCTAATATTTATTATGTCTACAGGTGCATCTAATGAAATTAGAATTTCTTAGAAAAGGTCATTTATTATAGTATTTCATTTCAGAAAGTGAAAGTTTACTTTCTACAGATTTACTAAACTAACAGTGTAATATTTTAACATTTTATTATCAATCATCAATATATTTGGGGTTATAACCTACAGCTTAGAAAATTATATCTTCAAAAAAATTGTCATTAAAAATATTGTATTTACCTACTAGTTCACACTCTAATCACTTAAATGAGTCTGTTCATTTTAAATGTTTTAAATTTCATTTAAAAAAGTAGCATTCACGAACAGTAAGTGAACAAACTGTCAGTCATAGCTGAAGTATGAAGAAAAGAAAGGATTACCAGTAAATAAACTCTGCCTCACCCTACTCCTTTTTTGACATGTGGAATTGTGCAAGCGTAAACATGAGATGCACTATAATGTAACTCGTTGAGTACGTTTGAAACAAATCACAAAACCATAACCAACAGTGACAATCTTTTTTGTGATTGTTGTGGCTTAAAACAGATAATTTTGCAAAAGCTTTTTTTAATAAATTGCACAGGGATTGGTTGAATTCGTCGCAAGATCCTTGAGAGTCTAGTCTGGCAAGCGTATTTAAAAATCTAAGTAGCATATCATGCAAAAGTTATTCGATTTTGGAATGCTAAATTAAAACGGTGATGTCACGACTAGGCAGCTGCCTTGACCTTCTAGAACTTCTGAATGTTATATCCTGCCCTCTCTTGCTTTGAGCACATAAATTTCGCAGCGCATAACACCCACACACACGCATTAGCTAGTTTGTTTAGTGCTGTGCGATCAAACGATACATATTGTAGTATGACATAAAAATATATTGTACAAAATAATTCTCTATTGTTTGTATTGTAATTTTAACGTCTGGGCTGCTGCTAATGTGACTGCAGCAACACTGCTACTTTGCGGAATAATTTTTACGTCACTTGTAAGAACTATATGGCGAGAGCCGGCAGGAGTTCGGATGTCAACAATGCACAAATCTGCTCGTAGCAGAGACGGAAAGCACAATCGGAGATGAACCAACAAAACCCGAAGAGGAATTGGTGCCAAAAAGAGGGAAGAGAAACTCATTTGTTTAACTTTGGCTTGGAATAAAAAAGTCACACCGACCAAACAACGGTAATCTGCAAAACATGCCGTAACAAGTCTTTGTTGGCGACATGAACGGGTCTATTCTTTTCTATCACTTGAAGACACGATATTAAAGAGACTAAAATTACCCCAAAACCACAAATTGAAGAAAAACAAAAGGAGCCAAATAGAGTTGTTGCTTAAAGTCACTGTTTATGACATGCTATCTCACACAGACAATCTCTAAAGTCATGTGTAGGCATGACTAATATTCAATGTAGAAAAGAAAGGCTGGTTCTTGATGTTTCACGCTATTTTATTGGGTAGCTTAGCTATTAGCATGCCTACCCCTGGCTTGATCTCATTGTGTAACATGTTAATCCCCGACCTCCAGTGATAATGATCCTTGAGACATAATGAAATGCAGTTTATTTCCCACTTTGGAGGTGATGATTATTACCTTAGGGGAGTGGCTCCAGACAGTGTACGGAGATACAAAATAAGCTGCAAGCTTGTCAGTCGGGGGACTAAAAAATGTACAGTGACAGCCAGAATGAATTTAAGTTTTTGATAGACATGAATCACAATGGTAATCACATACTTTTTCATGAAAATCAGTCAATTACGAATGGTGGTTATTGGATCGGAACATCTATAAAAATGATTATATCGTTACCAAAATGAATAAAACCACCTACAGTGGATATTTTTGTCTATATTGCACAGCTCTATGTTTGTTATCAGCAAATGAGGGCGATTTGGTTAAATTTTAGCTGCTAATATTAGCTATCTTTGAATATATATTCTATCTTATAAAACAGCGTGAGTGCAAATTGTTTATCACTTCTCTGGGACTGCTTTTGTTTGAGTGTGTGCACTACAGACCTGTATGTATATTATGAATGTAACAATAAACAGTAATAATGATTACCGCTGTAAAATTCCTGACTGGTAATATTGTCGTATTAAATCAAAACGATCGAACACCGAGATTGATAACTGCACTTTGATAAACTTACAGACTGACTGGTGCTAGCTCGCTAGCTTAAATGCTAACATGACGACAGGAGACCCCTATGAAGAAACATACCCTAGTCCAGGGGTCAGCAACCCGCGGCTCCGGAGCCACATGCGGCTCTTTGATCACCCTGATGCGGCTCAGCTGCAAAGTTGCCAACCCTCACGATTTTTCCGGGAGACTCCCGAATTTCAGTGCCCCTCCCGAAAATCTCCCAGGGCAACCATTCTCCGATTTTCACGCGGACAACAATATTGAGGGCGTGCCGTGATGGCACTGCCTTAAGCGTATTCTACTACCTGTCGTCGCGTCCGCTTTTACACCATACTAACTGCGTGGCGGCAAGTCACATGTTGTATGCGGCTACTGCATACACACGTAAGTGACTGCAAGGCATACTTGGTCAACAGCCATACAGGTTACACTGAGGTTGGCGATATAAACAACTTTAACACTGTTACAAATATGTGCCACACTGTGAACCCACACCAAACAAAAATGACAAACACATTTCGGGAGAACATCCGCACCGTAACACAACATAAACACAACAGAACAAATACCCAGAATCCCTTGCAGCCCAAACTCTTCGGGGCTACAATATAACCCCGCCCACCAACATCGCACACGCCTCACAGATTAGAGTTTACAATCCTGTGTGAAGATAAAGGTGACGTCATACAGCCCTGATGTGGAGACACTGTGCGCTGCGGTTCAGGAGCAGAAATCACATTGACCAAGTATGATAAATATTTTAATTTCCTATAATTTTGCATATATTCACATTTTTTAATTGTTCAGTGAAATAGACATTTTATTATTCAGGTTGGCAGCTGACTGCACGGCGCCCGTAAAAAGATGACGGCACAGAGAGAGAGGACGGCATTTTTGGTTCTCTGCCAGTGGATAATTTAAGTTCGGCGTTTTATTTTTTCATTACTAAAAGGAGGACTTAAATAGATATTAAGTATTTTACTTAACCTTCAACCCGACGTCTTTTTCGGAGTTAAAAACGTTTTGTTGCATGCAGAAATGTTATTTCATTTTCTCTGCAGTCGTTCATTGATTTCATAAATGTAACCCATAATAGTTTGTTTATACATAGCACAAAGCAAAAAAAAAACGTTATATGCATTTCATTTTAAATTTCAAAAGAGTTTTGTGGCTCCCATTGTTTTCTTTAATTTGTGAAACGGGTCAAAATGGCTCTTTGAGTGGTAAAGGTTGCCGACCCCTGCCCTAGTCCAAACCTATATGAACACATTGCTAACTGAGCAACTAAGCAGAGGTTCATCTAATCGTTCTGCACTTAACTGTGCACCCGTAGACACGATGCCCGCTAATAATAGCTGTTATTACGCACTTTTCATTTTAATAAATCTTTAAGTGCTACAATACAAACCGATATTTAAAGCAATAAAAGTTTATCCAATAAAACATATAAAATACTAAAGACAAACACTATCAGTGAAGCATAAGAAACACAACACATGCAAAATAATGGGTTTCCAACAGTAAGTGTATTTGAGGTATTTAAAAAAAAAAAAGATTTCAGTGTGTGTATAAATACTTTTTGAGCTCATTCAACAATACTGCAATAATAATGAACCTTGATCATTTTCAAAACCAGTTGTCTTACCCAGCTACAACTACAATTTAGTACAATTCTTCAGCAATTTACATAATTGTGAAAGATAGACATTGTTTTGTATAATATGTCCTTATAAACCACTAATAGTGTAAAATGCTAGCAGTGGGGGTTAGTTTGATAATAAACCTAACCAATATAATTGGACATTTTTTCACATTGTATGAGATACTGAAAATGTTTTTTAATTGTAAGACACACAAAAAAAAATATTGGCATGTTTTATTCTCGGAAGTAAATCTATAAAATATCAATGTTTTAGCCTAACTACTGAAAATTAATAAATCACATTCGAATAATAAATTCGCTTCCAAAAATATTCTAATTTATTAAAATGCGCTAGTATGTGTCAATGCTGTCAGGATGTGCCACTCTTCTTACCCAGTCCAAGCCTCCCACATCCAATGTACGACACTTTAACTAATTTATTTTAGATAAGCCATCCCGTGCTAAGCACTTTTAAAAAGAACAAAACATCCTGTGTTCATGAAAGACGTCCATGGCAAGATCAGGTGGACGAGAAGCTGTCAGCTGACGTTAGCCTAGCCTAGCCTAGCTTAACCGTCAATACCCATTTGTCTGCTTTTATCCACACACATCTAAAGAAGTGACGCTGCCTTTTTACTGAAGGTACTTACTATTCGGGATTCATTGTGCCTTTGTTGAGAAGTGTGTTCAGGTGTGGCAAAGGGCTCCTTCAGTTCGGCTGTGTGGAAATGGGAGCGGTGGCTAGCATACGCACTGACCGGCTGCTTGTCGCTGAGGGGGGAACAAAATCAAAATGGCTGCAACTGCTACCAGGAAGAGTAGCCAACTCAGCTTGTTTACAGTGGGGAATAGCACAACTCGTAGCTTGGTTGCTCCTTTACAGGCGACTACGGAAATATGACATTCAACTTCAACGAACGGTTCAAGCGTCAAATGCAAAGTGGTCCCTCTCGACCTCGGGCAAAATCGTTACTGCATCTGCAACCTGTCAGGCTGAAACCGCTGACGTCAGTAGTGAAACGTGGCAAAGATGACTCTGCGCATGCCCATTGCTCACGTCTTATGACAAATGACGTCATCATAACTTGTCAACAGAAAATACTTTCATAAGCAATTAGGGGAATATTAGTATTTACTGTTTGTTAATATTACTATATACTGTCCCACACGCCACCAGACTGTAGAACTCCTCTCTGGGGGGGATGGCAAAACAATTAAAAAGATTTGTTTTTACGTGCAATACATTTTCATAACATGGTCACTACTGCCTAGTTTCTCTTGTTATATTCTTATTTTTACCGTTATATTTGTCTTGTTGTTGTTACTTTTTATTTTTATTCTTATTGTTATATTTTCTATTTTATTTCCATTTATACCCCCATTATTTACTTTTTACTTTTTTAATTAGTTCTCAATTCTGTGCACTGCTGCTGGAATTTTAATTTTCCTGAGGGAACTCTCCTGAAGGAATCAATAAAGCACATCTATGTCAGTCTCCTAATTTAATGGACTGACTTAATTTCTGTGAGAATTTCAATATTCTAAAATTAGATAAAGTCCTCAATAATATAAATATTATTAGGTGGCGACTTGTCCAGGGTGTACCCCGCCTTCCGCCCGATTGTAGCTGAGATAGGCTCCAGCGCCCCCCGCGACCCCAAAGGGAATAAGCGGTAGAAAATGGATGGATAGATATTACACTAGTTTGCTTTGTCACCAAACAATAAGCTTGCATGTAGATGTTTTTATAGCTTGACAAGCAGTATATTAATCTACACTGAATTCTGTTAGCATCTTTAATGTACAACTTGTACATCCTTTTATTTTTATATATATGTGGTCATGACTGAAAAACGTTTCGGAACCTCTGAGATAAACCCACATGACATAATATATGATCCCAATAAATCTGCCATAGCACACTTAGTTTTTTAGTGCAATCTTGCTAAGTGCTATAATATACCAACTATTAACAAGTTAGCTATTTTCCTGATATGAAATAATATCTACCTTCATTGCATGATAAAGAACAGCATGACCACTTTTCGGTACTTAGTGCTATCTTAGTAGGTGCTACAGTATACCAACACTTAGCATATTAGCATTTAGCTATTTTCCTGATATGAAATAGTATCTCCCTACTTGGCATAAAATACGGCATATATATTTTATCGAGAGGAGCCAGATGAGGTGGTTCGGGCATCTGGTCAGGATGCCACCCGAACGCCTCACTAGGGAGGTGTTTAGGGCACGTCCGACCGGTAGGAGGCCACGGGGCAGACCCAGGACACGTTGGGAAGACTATGTCTCCCGGCTGGCCTGTGAACGCCTCAGGGTCGCCCGGGAAGAGCTGGACGAAGTGGCTGGGGAGGGGGAAGTCTGGGCTTCCCTGCTTAGGCTGCTGCACCCGCGACCCGACATCTGATAAGCGGAAGAAGATGGATGGATGGATATATTTTATGTTGTCTTGCAAAGTGCTGGCATCCTAACTATTAAGCATGTTAGTGATTCCCTTTGTATCAAGTAGCATCCATCATTATAGTTATATTTATGATTATAATGATATGCTTATCATTGTGGCTGTAGTTTGTCCCACTCAGGAAGCTAAGTAAGATATCAAATTATTTTACAATAAATAACAAAAATAAAAACCCACTCTCAGTCCTACCCTGCATCACTGCAATGTACCAACACAACACATTATAAACTGTTTTCATCCCAGATGTAACATTCAGATAAAGTTCCTGTTTGTCCAAAGTGGAGGAAATAACAATTTTATTTTATAAATGTATACAACTTTACCCAATCCGTCCTTATTTGAATGGTAGGTTTATCGTCGACTTCAGGAGACATCAGTCCAGCCACACTCAACTCTTCATCAATGGCACAGCAGTGGAGATCATAAGCAGCACCAAGTTCCTGGGGGTGCATATAACTGACCTGGTCCCTACACACCGGAGCTCTTGTAAAAAGAACTCAGCGGCCCATGCACTTTTTGCGTCGGATGAAAAGAGCACAGCTCCCTCCCCTCATTACCACATTCTACAGAGGCAGTATAGAGAGCCTACTGACCAACTGCATCTCTGTCTGGACTGGAGCCTGCAGTGCCTCAGACTGGAAGTTTTTGCAGTGAGCGGTGAGGACGGCGGAAAAGATCATCAGGACTCTTCCTCCTATCCAGGAAATCACAAAAAACCGCTGCCTGACCATGGCTCAGAAAATCTGTGGAGACTCCTCCCACCCCCACCAAGGACTGTATTTACTGCTTGTCTCCAGAAAGAGGTTCCGCAGCCTCCGTAGCAGAGCCTCCAGGTTCTGTAACAGCTTCTTCCCTCAGGCCATAAGACTCTTGAACGCATCATAATAATCCCCTCAATTCCCCCCAAAAACGGATTAACTCACTGGAATTTAAAGACAATATAACACACATCCATAAACGTGGATGCATATGCAAAAGTGCAATATATTTATCTGTACAGTAATCTATTTATTTATATCTGCACCTTATTGCTCTTTTATCCTGAACTACAACGAGCTAATGCAACTAAATGTTGTTCTTATCTGTACTGCAAAGTTCAAATTTGAATGACATAAAAGGAAGCCTAAGCATTTTGATAGTGAAAGAGAGAACATCAACAATACATGGAGAGAACAAAGAAACTTATATTCAAAAAATTGTGAAGTTAGGTCTTTTGTCTATTCATGGCCAAGTAAAAAGTAGGAATTTATCAATTCATAACTGTTTTGTAAGTAAATTGGGCAAAAGAGGCAATGCTGTAAACCCGGGCCGCTCCTGGCTAAATTTTGGCCCTGAACATAAATGCATTTTTAGCCAAGTAGTGAAATATATATATTTTTTAATTGATTAAGAGCAGCAGACATGATTAATCTCCAATCAATTCCTTATGTTTGACAAATCCTGATCAATCAAAGTCACTTGGAACAAAGACAGCGAGGCTCATTCAAACCCAGCTTGGTAGTGTCATACGTCGCGTGGCATGTCATTAATGCTGATGTCAGCTGCAGAGTGCTTAAAATGAAGAAGTAAAAAACAACTGAATCAGAAGAACAAAACATAGCACACTGATAATTGCTGACATCAGGTAGATGGGAAAGTTCTGATTGTCATATTACTGGCAACCAAATAAGCAGAACGTTTTCTCTCAATACAATAGGTGGCTCTTGAGAGCAAATATTCATATTAAATATGCATAACAGCGTGTGAGAAAAGCTCCATGCAAATCTCTGGTCATTGTCAATGTGTAGATTACATCATGCTTGGATGCAATGTCACAAATTCTTCCATATCAGTTGGAAGCACAGTTTTTGATGATCATTTAAAAGAAGGCATTATTCTCTTCACTTCCATTTACCTTGTGTTTAATGGGTCCTAAAACCAACTTTTCTTACCTGTTGGTTTATCTGTATTTGGGAAATTTGTAAGCTTGATCACAGAGGCATGGCGGATAAACAATCTTGCCTTCTTCAAAACAGGAAGTGTTTTCAATGTTTAAAAAAAATCATAAAATGACTCCTTTAAGATAAACTTTGTTTTTCTACTACGGCAACCCAAAATGTTGAAAGAGCCATATTGGACCAAAAATACAAAAAAACAATTTGTCTGGAGCCGCAAAAAATTAAAAGCCTTATATAAGTGTTATAATGAAGGCAACACATGATGCAAGTGTCTATATTAGCTATATTAGCCTACCATCAGAGCCTGACGCAAATCTTCGTTGACAAAAATGTTGTGTTTTAATTTTTATTCTACACATTTTTGCAACATTGGTAAACATTAGTAAAATGGAGGCTTCTCACAGGATGAGAAAACTTCTGGAAATTACTGGCTCAGAATGGCCAAAGGTATAGATGTGTATGTCCAAGTTTAAGGAAACGTCAGGGTGTCTTCTTTTAATGTTTTGTTTTTCAATCTTTACAAGCTGGGTAACGTTTGCTGTGGTCTCGAACAACATGGCACACAAACAACTATGAGAAATGCAGCCAATATTACATACAGATAATGTGTCATGAGACATGCAAATATAAATTGAATACACAGAGGACATAAGTAAAGGAAATTATTGTATTAGTTTACTTTAATAGACCTACAAACGAGGCATAATGATGCAATATGTACATACAGCTAACCTAAATAGCATGTTAGCATATATTAGCTTGCGATCATGGATTGACCAAAGACGCCTGATCAGCACTCCAACGAGCCAATAACATGAACAAAGCTCACGTTTGTGCATTCACACACAGCATAAAACGTTTGGTGGACAAAATGAGACAAAGAAGGAGTGGCATAAAACAAGTCTTTCTGTGGCAGCATCGGATACATTTGTACATATAAACAAACTATGGTGAGTTCAAGGATCGCTGAAATTAGTAGGACAAAACGGTGCTTTCCAAATACTCTCATCAGTGAAGCATGTTTAACATAAACAGTGGGATTTCTAACAATTAGGAAGGTTTGTGTCATGTTTGTCCTCCTACAGAAAATATATTAAAACAAACAAACAAAAAAATTCTTCATCTTTTTCCATTTTCACACATCTCTGAAAAAGGTCCTGGTTAGCCACAAGGGCGGCGCAATGCGGCTCTCGAGCCGCGGGTTGCTGACCCCCGCGGCTGCACCTTTGCAGTGCTGTAGGAGTTTTGGACTGTCTTGGGGCTCATCTGTCCAGGGGCCTCACCTAGATCCACAACACTTCCTGTCTGCTCAAGAAGGCACACCAGCATCTCTACCTACTCAGGAAGCTGTGGAGTAATGGACTCGGGAGCTCCATGCTTAGGAGCTTCTACAGATATGTGGTGGAGAGCACCCTTAGCACCAGCATAACGGTGTGGCACAGCAGGTGCACGGCTGAAGAGAGGAAGGCACTGTAGAGGGTGGGGAAAGCTGCTCAGAAGATGGTGGGGAGCAGCAGTCCCACCACCACCACAGACATCTTCATCAGCAAATGCAGAAAGAGGGCTCGCTGCATCACAAAGGATTCCAACCACCCTGCACACCCTCTCTTTAATCCTAACATACACTGCATGCATGCATATTGTAACAAAGGCATGGGTCTTGATCATGGTAATGGTTTATTTGGAACATAATAAATAAAGTTACATTCAAGAGCATCACATAGCTTTACAATTCAAAATGTCTGAAAATGAGCAGGCAGAAGCAAGTTTGATCAAATCCATCCTCTGCTCCATGTCTCAGCAGTTGTTTGTTCACTTCTTCTGTTTAACACAAAACCAATATTCAAACAGTTGAACTTATTGTAATTAAATTTATTGGTAGAGTGCAATATCCTGAAAATCATGTTCAAAGCACATACACAAAGTATTCTAAACAACATTCAAAACGGATTTGTTAAACGAGAAAGTAATTATAATCTAAAAGGTACTGAGCTCTTTACTAAATCGAAATTTAGAACAGGGATAAAGGAGAGAAGCATTTTAATTAAAAGGTGTTTGTTTTATTTCACTGTCAAGATTGTTCCATAAAATATCGAAATCTCCTGCTGTATTTAAAAAAATGTAAAAATTACAATGATGAAAATATTCGATTGAGTAAATTGTTTCCATGTTTAGTTATTTGTTGTATGTTATTAAATATGTATGTTATGAATAGATATAGCCAGTCTACAGAATTGACCAACAATGTAACTGTATGAATAGGGAGCAGCTATACATTTTACTTCTTTCTGCTCCTTTTCGTTCATTATTTATTTTAAATTTGAAATTAAACAATGGATGTCCGCTAACTTCTTGCAACTCAACGCCAAGAAAAAGGAAATGCTGATTATCGGTTCTGCTAAACACCGACATTTATTTAATAATACCACCTTAACATTTGACAACCAAACAATTACACAAGGCTACTCAGTAAAGACTCTGGGTATTATCTTGTTGAGTGTTACTAAAACGGCCTTCTTTCATCTCCGTAATATCGCTAAAATTCGTTCTATTTTATCCACTAGCGACGCTGAGATCATTATTCATGCGTTCGTTACGTCTCGTCTCGATTACTGTAACGTATTATTTTCGGGTCTCCCTATGTCTAGCATTAAAAGATTACAATTGGTACAAAATGCGGCTGCTAGACTTTTGACAAGAACAAGAAAGTTTGATCATATTACGCCTATACTGGCTCACCTGCACTGGCTTCCTGTGCACTTAAGATGTGACTTTAAGGTTTTACTACTTACGTATAAAATACTACACGGTCTAGCTCCAGCCTATCTTGCCGATTGTATTGTACCATATGTCCCGGCAAGAAATCTGCGTTCAAAGAACTCCGGCTTATTAGTGATTCCCAGAGCCCAAAAAAAAGTCTGCGGGCTATAGAGCGTTTTCTATTCGGGCTCCAGTACTATGGAATGCCCTCCCGGTAACAATTAGAGATGCTACCTCAGTAGAAGCATTTAAGTCCCATCTTAAAACTCATTTGTATACTCTAGCCTTTAAATAGACCCCTCTTTTAGACCAGTTGATCTGCCGTTTCGTTTCTTTTCTTCTCTGCTCCCCTCTCCCTTGTGGAGGGGAGGGGGGGGGGAACAGGTCCGGTGGCCATGGATGAAGTGCTGGCTGTCCAGAGTCGGGACCCGGGGTGGACCGCTCGCCTGAGCATCGGTTGGGAACATCTCTGCGCTGCTGACCCGTCTCCGCTCGGGATGGTTTCCTGCTGGCCCCATTATGGACTGGACTCTTACTATTATGTTAGATCCACTATGGACTGTCCAAAAGTGGCCTTTCAAGTTAAAGTCGGTGTCCCTTAAGCCAGTGGTCCCCAACCACCGGTACCAGTCCATGTTGCATTTTCTACCGGGTCGCAGAGAAACATTAAATAATTTACAAACGACTGCATTTTCTCCGACTTAACTTTCATCTGTCCCACTAAACACAGTACACACCAATAAGCCTGTTTATGGATGTACAGTAAAACTATTCATAGGAAGTTGCCATTTGTTATATTTATTATAACTTTGTGACATAATACAATGCACATTAATGAATATATAAAATATAAATGTGACAGATTGTAGCCAAATGCTGATTGACAGCAGATCTCATTGCAAAGAAACTAATCCCACTAATTCAGCATTTTAGTGAGTTGTATTTTTCATGCACTTATTTTTGCTGTATTTATCTGGCACAAGTGTAAAGCCCTTAAAATAATGCCTACATTAAACCGGTCCGGGGTACAACATTTTGGGGACCCCTGCCTTAAGCTGCCCACAAGCTCATTAATTGGCTCTTTGGTGCTGCCATTTCTTGTGACAAGGATTGACAGCACAGAGCAACTGACCAATTGGTATGAATGCTCTTTGTAGTAGAGGTCGTCACCCCAAAAAGCAGGCCGCATGCAGGTAAATGAGAATTTAATGTCCAAATGTACAAAACAGAGTGCGGAAAGAACACACAAAAAAGGCACTGGGAAAGGTGTGCATCAAAAAGAGCAAACTGGATTGGTGAGCCAACAAACACAACACATTCCAAGGTGAAAAAATAGTCCACATACCATATGCATTCCACCAACAAACACCAAACCTATGTAATGACCGCACAACCAACTGGGCTGTGAGAATGGTTTAAATAGTCCTCAGGTTATGATCCTAGCAGGTGCAAAACATAATCACTAATCACCCCCAGGTGAAGAAGACAGCGCTAAGCAGCAGGGGTGAAGCTCCTGCAGGAATACCACAAACAGAACAGAATGTGAAAACAATATAAGAGCGCAAAACAGGATGTGAACCGAAACACAGGAAAAAATGCCCAAAAAGCTAAACAAAGAATGACGTGGTTGTAACACCAATGAGCAGTCAGATGTGCCGACGGGCAGTTGGATACAGCGGGAAAGAGGAGTTGGCCTCACTGAATCAGGTGCAAGTAACAAAAAGCACAAAATAAAATGAAGAGGCTTTTGTTACCCTCATAGGTGGCTATGGTATGTTGTTGACATAAAACTTTGTAGCATAATCACACAAAGCTAACCCTAAGAGAGTAAGGACACAGATTACACCACCCTGCTTGCTGATCCTTGGTAATGCAAAGGCCAAAACGTCTATTGTTCCAGAGGACTTGGTTCGAACACCACCCAGAACATACAATGTAAGCATTAAAGGGGACCTATGCAAAACAAACTTTTCTTACCTATTGGTACCTGTTTTTGTTCATCCCTGGCCTGTAGCTCAGTGCTAATGATAATGTTAGTGAGCTAGCCGAGCTCCGCACTCGCGTCAACAAGCTAACTCCCACCGCTGATCTCTCTAAAAAATACGATGATCTGGACAGCCGCTCGAGGTGAAATAACGTCCGAGTGGCGGGCTTCCCTGATGTCTGTGAGGGCCTCCGTCCGACTGAGATTACCGTTGAAATTCTTGCAGGAGGTCCTGAAACTTGTCGGCAAGCCTTTGTTAGACTGTGCCCACCAGACTCTCCACACTCGACCTAAAGATGGCGAACCTCCTCGGGCGCTCGTTGTACGAGTGATTTTATTTCAAGTGCTGAACCAGATTCTGTGAAGAGCGGGTGAGGATTCCCCGCTACACAAGAAGATTTCAATTTTCCCAACTTCACCCCGACCGTGGCTCGAAAGCAAGCGGCCTTTGCTGCGGTGAAGAAGAGGCTACATTCATACCCCAACGTGAGGCTTGGTCTTCTCTTTCCGGCGATGTTGTGGATCACTTTATCCAATGGCCAGACTCACATATTCGATGATCCAAAAAGGCGGTGGACTATGTCGACAAAAACATTAAAATGGGAGTTGCCTGAGAATTGATCTAGGAGGCATGCTAGCATGCTATCTGGCCGCCACCATTTTGGAACTGAAGGATTACAGATACCAGAAGGGTCAGATATTTCGCTTTTGTTATCGATTATGTTCTACTTTATTCAGATGGTGTAGTTCCTTTGTTCCGTGGGTATAACTACTAAGTATTTTTTTATATTTTGGTATTGTCTTGTTGACTAATTTGGGCGGTGAACTAGGTTTTGATAGTAAGCTGTAATTAAACTGCCTTTTTTCATCTTATTCAAACATATACCTTAGTGTACTTTATTTGCTAACTAGATGTCAGTGTAGAACAGACCCAATGGTTGTTTTTTGTGAGGTGGGGTTGTTGGGCACACCCAGTTTAGAGGGATGTTTCTGCAAGAGCTTTGGGGTGGGGGTTGGGGGGAGCACAGTTTTGTTTTCCTTTTTTTTGCATCAGTCAAGCTTATTCTTTTTTAGTTTCACCAAAGACTTTCATATTTCTGTACTATATATTTGATGTTTGAATATTTTTGCTGTGGCCCGGCCTAATCCAAAAGCAATGTCCAGCTGGTATGGCATTGGGTTCACCAGTTTTAATTGAAAAGGGCTTAATAATCCTTTTAAAAAAAGTAAGATATTCCATTATCCCTGTCGTCCAGCAGGAGACTCATTTTATACCTTCTGATCACTTGAGGCTGAGGAGAGGATGGATATGATACTTTCAACACTCTTCATTTTCGGGCAAATCGAGGGCAGTGTTAGGTTCTGCTCTTTGTGTTGGTGGCGTGACCCCGAGATGCAATTACATAGTGGCAGTTGATGTGAATAAAATATTTAATAACAAAAAGAGGTGCTCAAAAGTTCTGGCGCAATATACAAAAAAGGCAAAAACTACAGAGGGGCTACAAAATGTACACAGAAATTTAAACACAAAAAGGTCCATGAAGCAACAAAGGGCTTCAGCACCCCCCGCGACCCCAAAAGGGACAAACGGTAGAAAATGGATGGATGGATGGACAAAGCAGAGCGAGAATCAGAATCCAAAAAAACTCACAGTTTCCTCAGGAGAAAGCAGATACTAAAAAGCAGCAGTGTCTGTAACAAAGAAGCAATGACCCGACAACCAACTAAGGTGTGAAGCTTGTTTAAATAGTCCTCAGTTGATAATTAGCAGCAGGTGAAAGCAGAATCGCAAATCACCTGGAAGCAAGGGTAAAGCCACTGCAAGCCAACACATACAGAAAAGGAAGTGGGAACCAAATAAGAGCGTAAAACACGAAGTAAACCAATAAACTAAAGAAGACATGACCTCAAATTGAAAGGTCATGACAGTACCCCCCCCTTAAGGGACGGGTTGCTGACATCTCAAACAATACAAGTCCAAAGTCATGGGAGGGTGGCGGGAGGAGTTGGCAGCGGGTTTGACACCCAAAAATTATACAAGACATGACCTCGAATCATACTTGCCAACCCTCCCGAATTTTCCAAGGAGACTCACGAATTTCAGCGCCTCTCCCGAAAACCTCCTGGGACAAATATTCTCCCGAAAATCTCCCGATTTCCAGCCGGAGCTGGAGGCCACGCCCCCTCCAGCTCCATGCGGACCTGAGTGACGAGTTGACAGCCTGTTTTCACGTCCGCTTTCCCACGATATAAACAGCGTGCCTGCCCTATCACATTATAACATCTACAGCTTTTAGAGAGTGCACAGCTGCGCACACAACAAGGAGACGAAGCAGAAGAACGAGGAAGATACAGCCATGGCGACGCCGACGACGAGTAAGATGAAGAAATACGCTTGTAAGTTCCAAAACAAATGGAAACAAGAATTTCAGTTTATCCAGGACAGTTCGAAGGGAAAGGGGTATGCTGCCTGTAAATTTTGTAGAACCGACTTCTCCATTGAACACGGTGGCCGAACGGATATACTCACTCATGAACGGTCGGCGAAGCACAAGGTGGCGGCAGCGCAGCACCGGTTACAGCCCAGTGTTATGGGCCGCCTCCCTAAATGGAGACCCGAGGGTGTAACTTATGCCGAGACAAAGATGGCTATGCTGATAGCTACAAGCAACATCCCGTTCTCATTTGCGGATGTCTTCAACAAATCCGTGAAGGATATGTTCCCGGATTCAGAGATTGTTCGCCAGTACGCAAATGGCAGAACAAAGGCTACTCAAATGTGAAAGGTAAGTGTTGTTGTTGTTTTTTTAGTAAGCAGCAAGCTGTGCTTCTGGCTGCAAAGCATTGCACTTTCAAGTACAACAATGAGTAGATGAGTGTTATGTGTGTGTATATGTGTAAATAAATGAACACTGAAATTCAAGTATTTCTTTTATTTATATATATATATATATATATATATATATATATATATATATATATATATATATATATATATATATATATATATAATAAAATAAATATATATATATAGCTAGAATTCACCAAAAGTCAAGTATTTCATATATATATATATATATATATATATATATATATATATATATATATATATATATATGTATATGAAATACTTGACTTTTGGTGAATTATATATATATATATATATATATATATATATATATATATATATATATATATATATATGAAATACTTGACTTTTGGTGAATTCTAGCTGTAAATATACTCCTCCTCTCTTAACCACGCCCCCAACCACGCACCCCGCCCCACCCCCGACGACGCCATCTCTCGAATTCGAAGGTTTCAAGGTTGGCAAGTATGCCTCGAATTGATAGGTCATGACAGGAAGTTGCTATTTTGCTACATCCAAAGGGAATAAGCGGTAGAAAATGGATGGATGGATGGAAATCTGTTCCTTTTGTACACTCCAATAGTATTTCTGATCTGTTGTTATCACTGGCCAGATTTCCAACACCCCAGTAGCCCTCGTAAATGTTTATGCTCCCAACTACGACGATCACACCTTTTTCAAACGTCTTTTTCTGAATCTCCCTATTTAAAACTAGGAAGAAACTTTGACTGTTGGCTTGATCCCCGGCTTGATTGTTGATTGAAACATCCTACCCTCAAGGTCCGCTAAGTCTTTTATTAAATAATTTTCTGTTTCAGATGTCTGACGCTTTTTAAATCCCTCTAGAAGGCTATGTTCCTTCATCTCTACCTTCCATCACATTTTCACCTGCATTGACTACTTTCTCGTTATTAATAAATTACTTTCATCTATGTAAATATGATGCAATTGTTATCTTTGATCATGCTCCAATTTCAAGGGATTTACTCTTTATAAACCTGACAATAGCCCTTGCGTCATGACGTCTAAATATACGATTACTTTCACATGAGGACTTTTTGGATTTTGTTTTGCGTCATATAGATTTTTTTTTTGCTCTTGAACAAGATTCCCTGGATGTTGGCCTCTGTACTCTGTCTGGCGCTGAAGGCATAGGGGGCAGATAATATCCTATACAAGTTATGAGAAAAAACTCAGGAAGAATACATTTACTAATTTGACACAACGCATATCTCTGTTAGATAACTTGAACTCCACCTCTCAAAACCCAGACGCTTATAAGGAAAGGCAAAACTGGATGTCCTTGACTGAACAAATACTCAGTCCAAGATCTCAGTTTTATGAACATGGCGATAAAGCTGGTAAACTATTAGCTCATCAACTACGCCGGATATTAGCACCCCATTATGTTCCGCAGATTCAATCTGATTCAGGTGTATCTACGGATGATCATAAACTCAATAATGTATTTAGGAATTCCTATGCATCCCTCTTCTCATCTTCTCATTGGTCTACACCTGATCTTGATATTTTTTTGGCCAATCTGGACATCCCCTCTTATAGAAGTACTATTGTAGCAAAATTATTTGCAATTATTATTGTATCTCAATCTGTGCGCGTGTAATCCAATTTGCGTGCATGTGTACTAATTTGTGTGTCTGTATCCGAGTGTGTGTATTCAGATCTGTGTACGTGTGTTTTAAGTTGTATGTCTGTCCCCAATCAGAAAGAACCCTCGATAGGCTGTATGACTTGAGCAGATTTGGGAGCGTTTAATACAACGCGTGCGCGTGCACTCAGAAGCGCATGCGTGTAATATAATATGTGCGTGTGTATCTATGATCTACAAGAAGCAGGAACTCTCTATTCTCATCGAACATGTTTCATCCGTCACGCCGCCCACAAAATTAGTTTGCGAAGTATAAAAATTAGCTGCAATTTTTTAATGAAAGAAACTGCTGTTCTAAATGTGTCCACTGGATGTCGCAATGGCAATTCCGGTGTCATCCACATCCACATCACACGCTGCCAGTTCTCCAATCAGTACAGATGCAAGCAGCCTGGGAGGGCTAAGCCCGCCCACAAAGTAAGCCTTGCCCGCCCTGGGCTGGAAGCTCTTTTTTTAATTTTATTTGTTTATTAAATTGTTTTACATTGGAAGGGACAAGCGGTAGAAAATCAATCAATCAATCAATGTTTATTTATATAGCCCTAAATCACAAGTGTCTCAAAGGGCTGCACAAGCCACAACAACATCCTCGGTACAGAGCCCACATAAGGGCAAGGAAAAACTCACCCCAGTGGGACGTCGATGTGAATGACTATGAGAAACCTTGGAGAGGACCGCATATGTGGGTAACCCCCCGCTCCCCCTCTAGGGGAGACCGAATGCAATTGATGTCGAGTGGGTCTGACATAATATTGTGAGAGTCCAGTCCATAGTGGATCCAACATAATAGTAACAGTCCAGTCTATAGTGGGGCCAGCAGGAAACCATCCCGAGCGGAGACGGGTCAGCAGCGCAGAGATGTTCCCAACCGATGCACAGGTGAGCGGTCCACCCCGGGTCCCGACTCTAGGCAGCCAGCACTTCATCCATGGCCACCGGACCTGTGTGTCTCCCCCTCCACAAGGGAGAGGGGGGAGCAGAGGAGAAAGGAAAAGAAAAGAAATGGCAGATCAACTGGTCTAAAAAAGGGGGGCTATTTAAAGGCTAGAGTATACAAATGAGTTTTAAGATGGGACTTAAAACTCATTTGTATAAATGGATGGATGGACATTGGAGCAGGTTAAAATAAGATTATCAGTAATCAAAACAAGGGCACGTCGACTAAAATGTTAAAAGAAGTAACTGGCATGTTAGTACGTAACAATATTGTTGACAGAAACTAAATCCAATCATATTTAATTTTGTGTAGTCAATGGGTGGAGCAAATTCGGAATATGTCCAATCACAGCTCTTAAATGGCGTACATCAGGGGTGTCAAACTCAAATACAGAGTGGGCCAAAATTTAAAACTGAACAAAGCCGCGAGCCAAGGTTGAAAAAATTAACCTTTAACGTACTCTACGAGCTATCGTCACGTCTGCTTTTCATCCATTCTAACATCGTCCAGACCCAGTCACAAGATATGTGCGGCTTCTGTACGCACACACGAGCAAATGCAACGCATACTTCATCAACAGCGATACAGGTTACACTGAGGGTGCCAGTACAAAAAACTTTAACACTGTTAGAAATATACGCCACACTGTGAATCCACACCAAACAATAATGACAAACACATTTCGGGAGGACATCCGCACCGTAACACAACATAAACACAACAGAACAAATACTCAGAATCCTTTGCAGCACTAACTCTTCCGGGACGCTACAAAATAGACCCCCGCTACCACCAAACCTCCCCCCCACACACACACACCTTGTAGCGTCCCGGAAGAGTTAGTGCTGCAAAGGGTTCTGGTTTGGTGTGGATTCACAGTGTGGCGTATATTTCTAACATTGTTAAAGTTTTTTATGCGGCTACTCTCAGTGTAACCTGTTCCGCTGTTGATGAAGTATGCGTTGCATTTTAATGTGTGTGCGTGCAGAAGCTGCACATGTTATGTGACTGGGCCAGTTTTACCTTTAAATAAACCACAGCTGGCTGGCTGGCTGGCTGGCTGGCTGGCGTTTGGAAGACTCCCAGGAGGATCGGCGGGCCAGCTTTAGTGTTAATTTGATATCGCCTCAAGGGCCAAGTGAAATTACACGGCGGGCCAAATTTGGCCCACAGGCCAGAGTTTGACACCCATGGCGTACATTGTAAAGAGTGGTGGGGGTTATTTATGAACGACAGCCAATTAGATGCTTTTCCATGGGAGATAAGGGAGTCAGCGCCAAAACCTAAATGTGTGGCTTCATATATGTAATATTTATACACTTGGGACAGTGAACAGGACACATTTCATTTTTACTACTATGATGCCATCAGCAGGCGTGTGATCGATTGTGACGTTGACACAACTGTAAGTCAAATCTATTATTTGCTGCGATCAATGTTGCGCCAAAAACTGATTCCATGTCAAAACATTTCAGGTTTCTTCTGTCCACAACTGATTACTAACTACAAGTAGGACAAACGCTTATAGTTGTGGTTATCGTAAGGATATGTGTTTGAAATTATTTAAGCCTTTATTGTGTCCCTAGAATGACATAGTTGGCCATTTCTATGGTAACAATGAGATTGTAAAGGACTAGTATTGATCCGATGTTGATGTGCTAGAACCTCTTTCTTGTTTAGAAGCTATACATCCAATATTAACTGTTCTGTGTTGAAGCACATAGTTAATATTAATAAACTGTGTGAATGTGTTCATTAAAGAGAGTTACATTTAAGATAATGAAGTAAATATACTGTACTATTTACATGTTTAAGTACCCTTTAAAAAGCTGAACTCAACCCCAAACAACATCTTAGTGATTCAAAGTAATATTTTCATATTGACACATGTCACCTGTGCATCTCCTAAGGTTATTCTAGTAATGTATGAACAGACGACATGTGTCAATATCAAAATATTACTTTGCATCACATCAAACCAAGAATACTGTTACGTCAGGGTCGCATGTTTGCTCGCGAATCGTTTCCCCAAGATGCAGACGAACCTCCGGAGGCAGCGTGGAGGTTGGACAATGATTTATTTTCCATAAATCAGTCCATAATACAAAAATGTAGGAAAAATACAAACAAACACAAGAAGAGTGTGCTGATTGCACGGGGAGCTAAGGCAGAAAACTATCACTGGAAAGCTAACATATAAACAGGAATCAAAGGAGTACAAACGTAACTTATTGCAGGAGCAAACAAAACAGCCAGACCGAGTGTAGTGAAAGGCAGGAATAAAAAGCTCTCTGACTAGTGCCCGGGAGCAGGTGAGCGTCCCAAACACTAATCAGAGGCAGGTGAAAATAATCAGTACCCATGGCAACCAAGAAACACAAACCCAGGGGTCCTGAAACAGGACTAAGAGAGTCTTAAACTAAAACAAAACATGATCCGGGCAATGGATCATCACAAATGCATTGATTTAATGAATACAAACAAACACTTTATTAATATTTATTGTATAATTGAACAAAGTATAGTTAATATTGTATATAGCTTCTAAACAAGAAAGAGGTTTTAGCACCTCAACATAGGATCTACAGCAGTCCTTTATAATTAATAGCATAGAAATGGCCAACTCTTTAATTTTCTGGACACGATAAAGGCCTAAATAATTTTAAACACATATCCTTATGATAATCACCAATATAAAATGTTTCTCTTACATGTAGTAATCAGTTGTGGAAGGACAAAGGCCAGTATTAAAGCCTTAACAAGTGCGCGCGCTAGCACAGCTGGAATCAATTTTGTGGCAGGGGCCTCCCCCAGAAAAATATTTTGCTGCAGCTGGGTCTGAAGAGGCTTGACAATGCGCACTCCACTTCTCCAGGTTGGATTTGGACACATAGCTAACAAGCAAATTCAATGAAAAATGGTATGTAATGTTACTACTGTATTAGCACAGAAAAAAAAATGCTGAAGCAAGATGGACACATGATGCCCATGCCTGCCTAGAACCAGCCTTGGGTTCTGTTGGCTAGATCTCACTTCTATGTCGTCCAGAAATTGTTGTTTGGGGAGGCGGCGTGGCACAGTTGGGAGGGTGGCCGTGCCAGCAACCTGAGGGTTGGACTATCATAACACAGTCAAACATTTCACAGAGTCATGCACAGCCAGTTATCTGGAAATCAATGTCAATAAAACAAAAGAAATATGGTTCAACCCCCCCTCACCTCAGAACCCCATCATCATAAACACACAAACAGTTAAAACAGTTGACACTTTCAAATACCTGGGCGTAACCTTGGACAATAAACTCACATTTGATCAGCACACCACGGACATTCAAAAAAGAAGTCAACAAAGACGGTCAGCCATCCGAAAACTTAAAGGACTATACGTTGCACCTCATCTCCTGTTATTACTTTACCAAAGCACTGTTCAACCCATCCTTCTGTACTGTTCCACATGTTTTTTCACCATGCTTTCTGTAACCAACCGGACCAAACTCACACGCATTACAAACATAGCAGCTAAAATCATCGGCCTACGCACACCCAACATTTCAGACTTAAACCACAGGTCCATCACCCGACTGGCAAAAACAATAGTCCAGGATATCACTCACCCACTACACCAATACATCATCCCACTACCATCAGGGCGCAGGTACAGAACTATCAAATTCCGGAGGGCCGCCTCAGGAAAAGCCTTATCCCTGCAGCTATAGCCGCCCTTAACAGCAGGCCCGGCCGACCCATCTGACAAGCCTGTAAATGTGTGTTAGTCTTGTATGATGTCTTTTTGCTATTTTTTTTGTGTGTGATGTGTAATGTCTAGTGTTTAAATGTACGGCAGTGACATTGAATTTCCCCAAGGGGACCAATAAATCTAAATCTAAATCTAAATCTAGTTCGATCCCCACCTTCTACCAACCTCGTCACGTCCGTTGTGTCCTTGAGCAAGACACTTCACCCTTGATCCTGATGGGTCGTGGTTAGGGCCTTGCATGGCAGCTCCCGCCATCAGTGTGTGAATGTGTGTGTGAATGGGTGAATGTGGAAATAGTGTGACAGTGCTTTGAGTACCTTGAAGGTAGAAAAGCGCTATACAAGTATAACCCATTTTACCATTTTTTTTTGTTTTGTTTATATTATATTTGTGTGCTGCATATTCCACAATATAAAGAAACAGCACAGGTTGGACTGTGGGGGACAAATAATGTTTACGTAAGGTGGTCTGTGCCACTTTTGTATTTGTTATCAATTGTAAGCAAAGTCTAAGTAGATCACCCACAACACCGGCCACTAATAGTACTGACTTTTTTGTTTACTTTGCCCATGCTATTTAACACTTATTTTTGAATCTCATGAAAACAGACCCAAAATCAAAGCTAAAATACATTACTGTCCACTCCACTGCCTGTACTGTGTATTTACCTAGTGTACTCTATACTTGCTCAACAACACTCTCTTAGCCTAAGCATCAACAGGTTTCTGTCCTGTATTTAATCAGGAAATATGCAATGTTAGAGATTTTTACCAACGATAATATTTAAAAAAATAATAATTTTGTAATCATACAAAAACCACACACATATAATAATTATTTTGTTTTTTAATTATTAGTAATTGTTTTCATCATGTCAATTGATCCCTGCCTCACCTGCCTACTGTGACCGCACGTCACTGGTGCATATCTTCTTGCTAATCTAGGAAAACTTTACCAATATAACAACACAAGTATTATTTAAATTAACTACATGAAGGCAGGTTTAATATGAAAACTTTACCAACGTAACAACACAAATATTATTTAAATTATTTCTACATGAAGGCTGGTTTGATGTTGTGTATTTTAAACATTGCTAGTTCATTGAGTCAGGGCAAACACGATTTACATAATAAAGAGGTTGCCTTTCTTGATCAGGAAGAAAAACTGGTCCCTCAAATGTGGCCACGGTTCAGCATTTCCTTCCTTCAGCTTCAGCTGAATTCGACGTACTTTCGTTTTGAGTCAGGTCTAAAACATCCTGTCATCATTCACTGATCATGACTTGTTTCCTGCTTTTGCTTTGCATCTAATTGTTTGTCCCTCCCCTTGACAATAAATCTTTTATTATATGTGGGTGGAGGCTGAGCCGCGACATACGATCTACAAACCCCGTTTCCTATGAGTTGGGAAATTGTGTTAGATGTAAATATAAACGGAATACAATGATTTGCAAATCCTTTTCAACCCATATTCAATTGAATGCACTACAAAGACAACATATTTGATGTTCAAACTCATAAACTTTATTTATTTTTTTGCAAATAATAATTAACTTAGAATTTCATGGCTGCAACACGTGCCAAAGTAGTTGGTAAAGGGCATGTTCACCATTGTGTTACATGGCCTTTCCTTATAACAACACTCTGAACTGAGGAGACACATTTTTTAAGCTTCTCAGGTGGAATTCTTTCCCATTCTTGCTTGATGTACAGCTTAAGTTGTTCAACAGTCCGGGTGTCTCTGTTGTGGTATTTTAGGCTTCATAATGCGCCACACATTTTAAATGGGAGACAGGTCTGGACTACAGGCAGGCCAGTCTAGTACTCGCACTTTTTTACTATGAAGCCACGTTGATGTAACACGTGGCTTGGCATTGTCTTGCTGAAATAAGCAGGGGCGTCCATGGTAACGTTGCTTGGATGGCAACATATGTTGCTCCAAAACCTGTATGTACCTTTCAGCATTAATGGCGCCTTCACAGATGTGCAAATTACCCATTTCTTGGGCACCCCCATACCATCACAGATGCTGGCTTTTCAACTTTGCGCCTATAACAATCCGGATGGTTCTTTTCCTCTTTGGTCCGGAGAACACGACGTCCACAGTTTCCAAAAATAATTTGAAATGTGGACTCGTCGGACCACAGAACACTTTTCCACTTTGTATCAGTCCATCTTAGATGAGCTCAGGCCCAGCGAAACCGATGCCGTTTCTGGGTGTTGTTGATAAACGGTTTTCGCCTTGCATGGGAGAGTTTTAACTTGCACTTACAGATGTAGCGACCAACTGTAGTTACTGGCAGTGGGTTTCTGAAGTGTTCCTAAGCCCATGTGGTGATATCCTTTACACACTGATGTCGCTTGTTGATGCAGTACAGCCTGAGGGATCGAAGGTCACTGGCTTAGCTGCTTACGTGCAGTGATTTCTCCAGATTCTCTGAACCCTTTGATGATATTACGGACCGTAGATGGTCAAATCCCTAAATTCCTTGCAATAGCTGGTTGAGAAAGGTGTTTCTTAAAGTGTTCAACAATTTGCTCACGCATTTGTTGACAAAGTGGTGACCCTCGCCCCATCCTTGTTTGTGAATGACTGAGCATTTCATGGAATCTACTTTTATACCCAATCATAGCACCCACCTGTTCCCAATTTGCCTGTTCACCTGTGGGATGTTCCAAATAAGTGTTTGATGAGCATTCCTCAACTTTATCAGTATTTATTGCCACCTTTCCCAACTTCTTTGTCACGTGTTGCTGGCATCAAATTCTAAAGTTAATGATTATTTGCACAAAAAAAAAATGTTTATCAGTTTGAACATCAAATATGTTGTCTTTGTAGCATAATCCAATGAATATGGGTTGAAAATTATTTGCAAATCATTGTATTCCGTTTATATTCACATCTAACACAATTTCCCAACTCATATGGAAACGGGGTTTGTACATGATATCTCGACAATACAAGGTGACATCGTAGAAATGCCCGAGGTGTAAGAAACTTTATGCTTCAAACATAATGAGCAGGGTGAACCCATTAACACTGGGCTTTTGTAAAGTTTGAAGGTTGTTTTCCATTTTTATTTAAATATGTCAGTAGTCAGTTATTTAAAAAACATCATAAAAGTTCAGATAAAATAAATGTTGCCATGAAAGATCAATATTAAGGTTTCTTGAATCAAATTAGGAACAGGTAACTACCTACTCCCCTTATAAAAATTGCAAAAGGTTGTGCTCCACCTGGGTAGGGCCAAATGTAACTTTAAACACTTCACTCGACACAGATTTCAGAACGTCATCAAAGCTCACTATTAAGTGTTCACACATTGCAGCTGATCACCCTGGAAAGGGGTCTCTACATTTGCGGTGCCTTCTCAAATTTCTTATTTTCCTACTTCTGCTTTTTTGTTTTTGTTTTTCCTTGCCCAGAGGGTTCAGATCGGAGGATGTCGTTGTGAGTTTGTGAAGCCCTTTGAAGCACGTCCGATTAAGGGCCGTATCAATAAAATTTATTTTATTGATTGTATAACTGATTGTTTAACTTATATGTTAAGCCCATCTTCAAAAAGTAAAGAATATAATTAAGGTATTGTCATGCTGGCACAGTTCTTCCGCTGCTACGGGCGGGGGGGGCACATTCGCGCACACCTGATGCCTATTTTCTCCTTACTGCTTAAGCTCTCCAGTACATTTACTTGGCGTTAGTAGATTCCTGATGGTTCACTCTTCCAGTCGTGTTCATCTCATTTGCTTTGGCTCCACTCACGCTCTTTGTTCCTATGGATCTGCCCCGGCGCTGCCGTGTATTGTTTACTTATTCCTCGCCACACCTTTTGTATGCATCCTTAGTTGTTTTTCTCATTTTTGAGTAAGCTTTTTGTTTTTATTCTTATTCGTTCTGTCTCTGCGTTACGGTCCTACTCCAGCAAAGGCCAATCATGACAGGTTTAAGGTAATTCATACAATTATTTGTCTTTTGTGCATGTAAACATACCGTATATTACCAAATAGTAGCCCGGGCGTTTATTTCACAAAATCGATTTTTGGAGACAGGCGTTTAAAAGAAGCAGGCGGTTATTTGCACAAGGCTTTTATTTATTTTTGCACCAGCCTGCACCAGGCCATTATTTGGTTACAATGGTTACTGTCCAGTATTTTTTTTTCTTTCAAAAAACTTTAAATGTTAAAGCTATTGTAAACATACAAACAAAAAAACAAGAGATCAACATGAGGTAGGCTATCAAAAGACAAGAGATCAACAAGGCCTCAACATGGCAGTAGTGCAACAATTGTCAAATAGAATACCAATACTAAAAATAAATAAACTTTTTAAATTAAGCAGCCTACCGGGAAAAATTAAATTATGGTACCAAGTACTCAAGTACAAAACCCACCATCAAAACAGAACAATAATACTGTCACTTAAATAAAATAAAGGCTACAGTACTCCAAGTTTTAAATAAAGCAGCATACAGGAAAAGTAAAATTATGGTACCAAGTACTCTATAAAGCCATCAAAAAAATAATACTGCAGCAAACGCAACCCCAGTAGCATTTTAATCTGAATTATGCAAATAACAGCCCATTTGGACATAGGCGGTTATTAGGAAGAGGCGGTTAATTCACAAAATGGGGTCAGACCCCGGGCGGCTATTAGGACATGGGCGGTTATTTGCCCAAGGGCATTTATTTGGTAATATACGGTATGTATGTGTGTGTGTGTGTGTGTGTGTGTGTGTGTGTGTGTGTGTGTGTGTGTGTGTGTGTGTGTGTATATTCTGTGGGCACGTTGGGTTTAGGGCAAGGTGGGGGGGCTTCAGGAGTTATGTGTATGGGGGCTGGGAATTTGTTGCTACGTCCCTGGATCTGGGAAATGGGATTTTCGTAAATGACCTTAAGGACATTTGGGGCTTTCTAGGCCATTAATGCAATTTTATTTTTATTTTTTTCAGGTTTCAGGATTTTGTATTACTATAGTAAATTACTTAATATAACCACTAGTATATTGCTTGTTAAACAATATTTGTGTTTAAAAAGTTGTTTTCTTTATAAAAGGCCTCTTACAGGTAAATGTTTTGATGTTTTCGAATGTATTTTTAATGGGCGGGGCTCCTTTAAGATACAAGTGTTTGGAGTTAAGAGCGCGGTCGTAGAACGAATTGAGATTGTAAGTAGAGGTACTGCCGTATTTATTTCTAAGTAGAATTACACATTTTTTAGAACGACTTCAAAAAGTACAAATAGATAAAAAAAAATACTTAACTACACAAATGTCATTGGTCATAAATGCACTTTACCTTCTAAGTGCATTTATTTTGTAGTAACATTTTCAGGCTCTTCGTCATGCTATTCATTGATGCCTTCCTTTGGCGTGGTTGTGTTTGCACATGTTTTCAGTTGCAGATCGAGTTTCCCTCCCTTTTTTTCCACTGGGGAGGAAACTAGAGGGCAGGTCTTGGCGGTGAGTCATAGCTTGTGCCCAGACGGCTTACACAAACTCAAAGTTGAGGACTTCTCACTTGTTGAAGTCAACACCTTTCTCCTTAAATTGCCATTTTTTCCCAGAGGAAGCGTATATTTGGATTATCAAGACTGAGTAGCAGGACGCCACACGTTGTAGGTTAGCATGACTGCTTTTCATTGTTGTCTGTTTCAAGTCGCGGGACTGAGCCTAAAATAGCGTGTGTGTGTGTGTGTGTGTGTGTGTGTGTGTGTGTGTGTGTGTGTGTGTGTGTGTGTGTGTGTGTGTGTGTGTGTGCACGCTTGCGTGTGCTCTCTTTGTCTCTCCTCTCTAAAAAGTGCAAGAAAGACCACATGACACATTTAATGTCTTCATCTTTCTGTGTTCTTCTCTTTGTAGCTAACCTCAACATCTCAACATGGCTGCTTATGCCCTTGTCACAGAGAACTTTAAGTTCGCATCTCTCTTCTTCAAGAGTAAAGATGTGATGATATTTAATGGTATGATCGCTCTGGGCACTGTGGCCAGCCAGACGGCGTACAACGTTTTTGCCTTTGATTGTCCGTGCTCTCCCTCCAGGAATTATTACTACGGCCTGGCCGCTATTGGCGTTCCAGCGTTGGCCTTTTTTGTTGTGGGAATATTATTGAACAAGAGAACTTGGGACCTGGTATCAGAGTTCCGCATCAGGAAGTTCCGCAAAATGTCAGCAGCCGCAGGATCCGCGGTTTTGGGGAGTATTCTGGGCCGAGCCGTGGTGGCACCGCTGACATGGACTGTTCTCTCCATGCTGCAAGGTCACGCCTACACATGTGCTTTAAGTGAGTTTACAGAATCCAGGACAGTGGAGGGCTTCCCCCCAGGTCAAGACAAAGAGATAATGGCAAAGTTCCCGTGCAAGGAAAGTCTTCCAGAAGACTTGCAAGGCTTCTGGGCAGTAATTGATCGGCGTCTGAAATATGAATCTCAGGTAGTAAAAAACTCTCCAATGCCATCTACTATTTTTGTTCCATTTATTTAAATTATATTTTAGTGAAGTACATATTTACAGAAGTTAAAGGGTCCTACAATACAATACAGTACATAGAAAAGGAACAATGGTGTATAAGTTGTCCAGGTACAATGTTTTACCTTCCGATATGATACCAATGTTGGAGCCTTGAGTATTGGCCAATACTAAAAGTGATCTGATATAATATCAGTAGGAATCATACATATTTTATAATTGAATGCAAAAAAGGTTTGATCAAGTCAAATTGGTCAAACAGAGCAATGTCAGGTATGATAAACACTAACCTATTTATTATTAACCGTCTGGAATGGATTTATGGTGTCTTTAAATTGAAGTGGATTGGTAATTTGTTTTTGGCAACACAGAGTAGCCACAATAATAATAATGAAGTTTAGCTCATGACGCAGTAAGTTTAATGATACTTTTTTAAACGCTTAATTGGCAGTCCAACTTTGCACAAATAAACACGCTGCAGGACTGCTTGTATCGGAGATTACGTCACATATTTTACATGCAAGCCCATATCATTTGTGTATCAATCCGAGTGTGTGTATTCAAATCCGCGTAGGTTTTACCTGTTTTCTTGTGGATATTGAACCGATATCAATATCAGGTCGGGACACCGGGCTGTGTGTCGTCAGCAGATGTGCCACGAAATGAAAAGTTTGATATACACTGACAAAAACAATTAAACAAATGTGGAAAAAAAATAGAAGATGACAGTCTTGCTGTATGGCTTGGATTTAAAATGACGTCACGTCCGGCTCATTGAATACACGTGGTGGTCAAGCCAGCGTCTGTTCTCAATGGGTACTGGCCGCAATTTAGCCTTTCTTGAAGAAAAATGCCCTACGCTTGCGTTGTTTTGGACTGTACGAACCGTTTGAATCGCCATAAGGATAAACACTTCTTCAAAGTTCCCCGAGACCTAATCAAGAATGGCGGAAGACTGCAAGATTTTACGAAAAACGACGACAAAAGTACCACACACTCTAGTACAAGGGAGCAGAGCCGAAGACTGCACAAGTTTACAGTGACCACTCCATTAAAGATTTGTTTAATATGCTTTTAACGTTTAGTGTTTCCCATTTAAGTATTATCTTGGTATTATTTGTATTTCTTAAGACACATTTTTGCTACGTTCTGTAGAGCAGCAACTCGGCAAGTCTCATTAAAAGAAATCAAATGTGAGCAAAACTTAAAAGAGTTGAGCTTTTACTAAAGGCAACGATTATAAATAAAGCTTTCAGCACATACACAATGTTGACATCTATAGTTATATTTTGATAAAGACGGGGAAAAACACGTACTCATAAACGGCGTGTGCAACAGCAAAGGCAGGCAACAAACATGGCAGTAAACACAAAGTTAAATCATGAAATGCAACCTTACCCAAGCAAAAACGATGCATATTATCCGGGAGAGTCTTGATACCAATTTCCTTGACCCAGCCACACACAAAGAAGTCGTAGACCGCCATGTTTTTCCAAGTTTTCATTTGTTTTGTTGTGTTGAATGCAGTGTTGGGACTATGTAACGTGTTACTGTAACGCCGTTACTTTCGGCGGTAAATACTAATCTAACGCGTTATTTTTTATATTCAGTAACTCAGTTACCGTTACTACATGATGCGTTACTGGGTTATTTTGCGTAATTTTTTATGTAGTATCGGCTAGAAACTGAGAGGATCTGAGTGTGTTTTATTGGAGAGCTGCAGAAAAGGCGACGGAGAAGAGGCGCGCTGCTCTGTGTGTGGGCGTGGGGCGGGGGGGCCTGTCTGTGTTTACTAACAAGACATGGCAGAGCCGAAGCCGAGTTTCTTAACATAGAGATATTCTCACTAATTTTCTTTTGTCGAACACAAAGAAAAGAACATTTTAGTTAAATGTAAGTTGTCTTGAATCAAAGATCCTATCCTAGCAATTCAAATCTGCTGAAACAGCTACAAAAGCAACATGCTTCGACGAAGCTAGTAAAGAGAGACACACTTCACCTCCTAAGCAACAGCGGCTGGATTTTAACGAGGCACTGCTAGCCAGGATAACATTGATAGAGCCATTGCAGCACTGAAGGTACACACACTCTGTCAATTTTCTTATATACTCTTTCATTCTAGACTTCTAGAGTGTTTGATTATCACATCACCCTAAATGTATAGACTATAAAGTTCACAAACATAAAGAGGGTTGCTAGTGGTCCAGGCCAATCTTTCCTTATCTCTTAACTAAAACTGGGGAAATGTGTAGAGTGTTCTGGGCTTCAGATATGATTTTATTTCAGGAAAAACGCCTGGTTAGGCTTTTTGTATGTAATGTGTGCCTTCCTTGGTTTACAGCTACGTTGTTATTATGCTGTTTGTTACTTATGTATGTTATGTTGCAGCTATTTAAAATAGTTTTGTCAATTTGTTCTGGCCTGAAACAAATTGGCCCTTTGAAACATATCTTTGTCTTTGTGTGTTGTATGTAGACCACATTGCTTAGCAGAGTTCAGTGATGCAAATGCATGCCAAGTTGATCAACAGATTGTATTATTCTCCACTGCAATAACAGTACTGAAATGAAGACTAAAAGAACATTAAAGGGGGCCTTAAAAAAAAATAAAAAAAATATAAGTAACTAAATAGTTACTTTTCACAGTAACGCATTACTTTTTGGTGTAAGTAACTGAGTTAGTAACTGAGTTACTTTTTAAATAAAGTAACTAGTAACTGTAACTAGTTACTGGTTTTCAGTAACTAACCCAACACTGGTAGAATGGCGTCTGACACGTTAGTTTGATATTTTTGGGAACTGCACCGATGAATCACTCGACAAATCTTTTTTTTTATAAAGTATAGGGATCTATTGCGTTGCGCAGTTGGATTTCTTTGCTCATATCTATATATCAATATAGGCCCCTTTTGTACTCAGATAGTGCGTGCGCTGCTTGCTGTACAACAGCCATCGTAGCTTGGTTGACCACCACTGTGGTGACAGACAGAGAGAGACAGAGACAATATAAATAATACACAATTAAAACAAATATACAATCATGTACAAATAATTGATTCCGAGCTTGACCGTGGTAAATTAATTTTCATGAAGTAGGATTATTCTCGATAAATGCAATATTTTCATAGTTTGTGCATTAAAAAAATACTTTTTATTGTGGTAGAGCCCTCCAAACATGAAATCAAGGCCATATAGTCACCTTTACACATGTTTCACACAATATAGTAGCCTTTAGTGTGTTTTACTTCCCGGTACCCGGAGGATCGTCCAAGCATCATTGCTATGGTCATTGTTACGCTTTCCATGTGGAAATACTTGGTCAGATCTTGGGTAATTCCTCTAAGTTAGAACTGGGCTTCCATGTTCTAAAAGTACAGGCTTAAGTTGTTCTTCAAAAACCTAAAAAAAATGCCGCCGACTTTAGCCACTTTGATGGCAGTTTTTCCCCCTCTGTTGTCATTCGACACCACTCACTCCAAAGGCTCACCAATGTCACGTGGAGCTGTGTTACTGACGTCAAAGATGAAGTGCTTTGAGGTAGTTTGACTACGCTTAGCATTGCGCCGACGTTAGCAGTGCTGTTAGCATGAAGAGGCGCGCTGGGTACCATGGAGTCCTGCCGCATTAGTCACGATGTTGTCTTTCAACATTGCTCAAAGGCAAGACTCGCAAATGAAGTCAAATAGTTGATTAAACTTTGCATAACATGAATGGCTTCATTGCCATGACACCGGACGTTACTGTTCACCCCGAAACGGCAGTCCCACTTGGTGATTATCTTTTATCGATTGCCACAACATAATAAGACAAATACTGTCAATGCAAGTTACCTGAATAAGGTAATACATCAACTTATATTCTTATCTTCATGAAAAAAGGGAATCTGTATGTGTTAAACATTCTGTATGTTTAAAAAAAACATCTATTATGTATATATATATGTATATATATACAGATTCCCTTTTTTCATGAAGACAATAATATAAGTTGACCTTATTCACACTTGCATTGATCATAATCACACAGGATTCACAGTACAGCTGATAAATTCCACAACTTCGAATTTACATTGTAAGAGGTAAAAAGTCCTCGCTTTCCGATACCACATGGTTGGTTTTTAGCTTCTTATCGGTCAGGATTTCATGATTGTTTTTATGCACTTTACCAGAAATTAGAGATGTCCGATATTATCGGCCGATAAATGCGTTAAAAGGTAATATCGGAAATGATCGGTATCGTTTTTTTTTATTATCAGTATCGTTTTGTTTTTTTATTAAATCAACATAAAAAACACAAGATACCAACCCAAAAAACCTCCCTCCCACATTTACACTCATTCACACTCATTCACACAAAAGGGTTGTTTCTTTCTGTTATTAATATTCTGGTTCCTACATTATATATCAATATATATCAATACAGTCTGCAAGGGATACAGTCCGTAAGCACACATGATTGTGTGTGCTGCTGGTCCACTAATAGTACGAACCTTTAACAGTTAATTTTACTCATTTTCATTAATTACTAGTTTCTATGTAACTGTTTTTATGTTGTTTTACTTTCTTTTTGTTAAGGTGTTTGAGCTTCGTGGAGTTCTTTTCTGCGTGCACATGAATGACACTTTCATCGAGTCTGTTCATCGTCCTCTCACACGAAGAGACTTTATTATTATTATTATTCTTGAACATAACACACCAGCACCAGAGCGCCCCAAGTGGGGAACATGCGCTATAACATTCAACCTTTGAACAAAGATACACAGTACTACACAGAGCAAGAGCGCAGATCAATCTTAACACCCCCACTCGCTATTAGCTCACTGTGTTAAACCAATTTTTTAAACAATACCTCAAGAACATCTTCTATCATCCTGTTTTGTTAAGATCCCTGTTCTGATGTACCTTTTAGGTATCTGAATACATGTTTCACTGTATTCCAATGTTCCATAGTAGGTTCATTAAAGTGTTGAGATAATTTACTCACAACAAAGCTTATGTCAGGTCGAGTGCATGTTGATAAGTAAATTAAACTTCCCACTGCTTCTCTGTACTGTCTTGGTTGTTTCAACTTTTCAGCATTTTCTGCGTAATCAAGTTTTGGTTCACAAGGAGTTTCTCTTGGTTTACAATTTTCCATATCAAACCTTTGTAAAACCTTTTTCACATATCTCTCTTGTGACATTTTGACTAGTCCATTTGTTTGTGCAAAGTCTATTCCTAAGAAATGTTTTAGGATTCCCAAATCCTTCATTTTGAATCGCTGAGTTAACATTCTTTTTACATCCTGCATTGATTTTTCACTTGAAGCAGCTAAAATAAGGTCATCTACCCAAATAATAAGTATTACCTTTTGACCATATTTTTCTCTTGTGTACACACAATGATCTGTTTCATTTTGCACAAAGTCATTTTCACATAAATGGGTGTGTAACACTGTATTCCAGTTTCTGCCCGACTGTTTGAGTCCATACAATGATTTGTTCAGTTTACATACCAGTTTTTCACCAGTGTTAGAGTTTTTCTCGTATCCTTGTGGTTGTTCTAAATAGATTTCACAGTCTATGGGTGCGTGCAGATACGCGGTCTTCACGTCCATCTGATGTAAGATTAGGTCCTCCTGTGCCGCCTTCTGCATGAGAATTCTTACACTTAACATGTCAGCTGTCGGTGAAAACGTCTCTTCGTAATCAGTTCCTACTTTCTGGTCGTATCCTTTGGCAACAAATCTCGCCTTATATTTATTAGATCCATCTGTGTCTGTTTTGAGTGCATAAACCCACTTCGCTTTTAAAGCTCGCTTACCTGGTGGTAAGTCAGTCAACTGGAATGTGTCATTTTCCACTAGTGAGTTCATCTCCTCATCCATGGCGTTTTTCCAGTGCATTGACTTGGATGATAACACGGCTTCCTGATAAGTTTCTGGAATGTCACAAACTGCTCGATAACAGAAATCAACGCATGTTTGTAATCTGTCCAATGAATCATCAGTCTCAAAATCTTGTAAATAAGCTGGCTTTTGTTTTATCCTGAATGGATTCTTTCTGATTTCTGTTTCAGCATTTGCCGCTGAGTGTTCCACATCTTCCTGCTCATTTAAATCCTCAGTTTTGTTTTCAGGTTGAACTCTGTCCTCATCCTTCTGGTCACAGTCACAGACTGCATTGTCTCTGTTGCCAATGTCATGTCCTGCGTATGGCTCCAAAGTTTGTGTCTCTCTCTCTACACTTGTTTTGGTTGCGAATCTCACCAATCTGATCTTTTGGACCTTTTCCATTTCTGGATAATATACAAGGAAGGCTGGGCTGTTTTTATCATATCCTATGAAAATGCCCTGCTCACTTTTGGAGTCTAGTTTTCCTTTTTCTTGTTTGTAACTAAAACATGTAGACCCAAACTTTTGCATTTGTGACACATTTGGTACTTTTCCTGTAAGTAACTCATATGCTGTTTTCTTTGTCCGTCTATTGTAACACCTGTTTCTAACATGTGCTGCTGTTTGAATGGCATAGTTCCACAAATAGTTTGGTAGTTTGCTTTCTATCAGTAAGCATCTAGCCATGTCAAACAGTGTTCGCCATTCTCTCTCTGCTGTGCCATTTTGGTGTGGCGAATAAGGCGCTGACGTCTCATGTCTTATTTTGTTCTTTGTTAGTAACATTTGGAACTCTCTGTTTGTAAACTCAGTGCCGTTGTCTGAACGTATACACTTCACATCTCCATAGGGTGCTACATCTGCTAAGAACTTTTCTGTTGCAGCAATTGCCTCACTTTTTGACTTAAGGAAATATACTAATACAGCACCTGAATAGTCATCTGTGAAACATTGTGCGTATTTGTGTCCTTCTATGCTCTCAGTTTTCATTGGCCCTGCTAGGTCTGTATGGATTAACTCCAGGGGTTTATTTGCTTTAGCATCTAGCTCCCTATTTCTCGTTTGGGTAAACTTGCCTTTTGTACATATTTCACACATCTGATCTGGCTTAACAACATTTCCCTTAATTACCATACCTTTGACCACAGTTTGGAGTTTGATTACATCATCATAGTTGCAGTGCCCTAGAATCTCGTGCCATGTTTGTACGTCATGACAAACTTTACACTGATCTTCATTTGCATCAACAGTTGGTAGATAATATAGCTTCTCATTTTCGTTTATGTTAAATCTGTTACCATCTTTAGTGATCATGTGGCTCTCTCCTTTCTTGAAAGTTATGGTTGCTCCTCCGTCGGCTGCTCTCGCCACTGAAAAGATGTTGTGGGGATATGAGGGCATGTACAGAGCATTTCGTAGTTGTGCCCTGTGCTGTCGTCCATCGCTGTCCACTAGATGTATCGTTGCTGTTCCTCTTCCTTGGGCCATTCCACTGCATCTTGTCCCATCAGCTAGTTCCACTGAATGAGTCTCTGGTTGAAAAGTGTTGTCAAAGCTTGTAAAGTTATTTACATCATTTACAATGTGGGATGTCGCTCCTGCATCCACCATAATGCCTTTCATCTTTATTTTGGGTGCTGACTCACTTTCTTCTTGTGCTGCTTTGAAGAGGTAATCACTGGATTGTTCATCAGTAACCTTTCTGACATTGTCTCGTTTATCTTTCTTTTTGCATATGGTTTCTTGGTGTGTGTTGCTCTTACAAAAGTTGCACCACACTTTTCGGATACACATTCTTGCTCTGTGTCCTTTTAATCCACATTTGAAACATGTCAGATCTCCATCTTCACTTCTACTTTTAGTGCTGCTGGTGTACTTCTTCTGGATATTTCTATCCTGTTTTGTGAACGTTTTCATCACATTGTCTGTTGGCTCAGCAGTACTAATTTTCTCTGACTCTTCGTAAATACGTAATCTTCTTTTGAAATCTGTAAATGTCACATTGTCTTCATTTTGCGTTACATGTACAGCTAATGGCTTGTAAGAGTCAGGTAGGCCTCCAAGAATCATGGCTATGATCAGACTATCACTGAGAGTCTCACCGGCATCACGAAGTGCTGTAATCAGGTTTTCTGCTCTGATGATGTAGTCCGTAGTTGACTCTCTGTCTGCGTTCCGTAGTTTTGTCAAGGACGTGTACAGGTTGATTATTCGTGGCTTGCTTTTTCCTGAGTAATGGTCCCTCAGTATTTTCAGTGCTTTCCTGCCATCGTATGCAGCATCATGTCTTATTAAAGACAAGCTTTTATCATCGATCAACCTGATGAGCTCTGCATAGCAGTCTGGATTCTTTATTCTGTCCGCTGCTGCTTGCTCTTCTCCTACTGGTTCATTTAGAACAGTGTCTTTCAACTTTAAAATATGTAAGTGTCCCAAAAATCTTGCTTCCCAAAGGTCATACTTGCTTTCGGATCCATCAAAGTACAGTTGCGGGGATACTGCTCCAGTAGTACGAGCCGCCATATTTGTTTAAGCTCCGCACTTTAGCACTATGCTATGCTAATTAGCTCAAACTTTACTGCGGTTACTTCTTCTTCGAGGGTACATGCTACTTTATTGGCTAAAGTCACTTTTATGCTCCGTGTAATACTTCACGTTTGCAATACCTTTATCCTTGGTCAAGCAGTTCTCCTCTGTTAGCTCAAGTCCACACCTGCAAACTTTCTTGGCTTCTCTGTCCGTGCGTCGACTCAACGCTACCTGGCCTTGTTTGCTTGAGTTGGCTGGAATCTCTGGGGTTCCTGGGCACCATAACCTGTTAAGGTGTTTGAGCTTCGTGGAGTTCTTTTCTGCGTGCACATGAATGACACTTTCATCGAGTCTGTTCATCGTCCTCTCACACGAGGAGACTTTATTATTCTTCTTCTTCTTGAATATAACTCACCAGCACCAGAGCGCCCCAAGTGGGGAACATGCGCTATAACATTCAACCTTTGAACAAAGATACACAGTACTACACAGAGCAAGAGCGCAGATCAATCTTAACACTTTTTTATTCAAGAAAATGTTTTTAATTTATTTATCTTATTTTATTTTATTAATTTTTAAAAAAAAGTACCTTATCTTCACCATACCTGGTTGTCCAAATTAGGCATAATAATGTGTTAATTCCACGACTGTATATATCGGTTGATATCGGTATCGGTTGATATTGGTATCGGTAATTAAAGAGTTGGACAATATCGAAATATCGGATATCGGCAAAAAGCCATTATCGGACATCCCTACCAGAAATACATTGGAGTTAACTCCGTAGCTCGCAAGCTTGTATGCAAGTTTTCTGAGACTTTTATTTTGTTAGCGCAGGAAGTATGGAGCAGCACACTTATTGTGAAGACAGGAAGTGTGCTGTTGGTCTTTAAACTCTTGATGGCCGGTAAGGAAATTCTGTATCCCTGAAATATTCCAAAACACCTGCCGTAATAGTATGTGTCTGCAGACCCGGAGGCTACTTATTGGCGATGTCAGACTGATACAAAATGTGGATTATTACAATCATGCTTTGATTGTCAAAAATGTTGTTGGTGTTACATGTGACATTTACACACAGATAAATGCTTATCGTGTTGTACTTACGCTCTGACATCGCTGCACAAATTATGCTTCTCTATTGTATACAGTGTAATATTGCGAAGTGGTCGGTCAGCCTGCAACTGTCTGGAAATTACATTAATACCATCCTGTAGTTTAATTTTGAATTTTATTATTATTTACTTCATCTTCTGATAGATTAAAAGATACCACAAATCCAATGGGAACAACACTGCAGAGTAGACCCATATCCATGTAAAAAAAAAATGTAAACATTACTTATTTATATCATCTATTTTTCTCAAACTATGTTCTAACATGTGGCTTATTATGTACAGACTTAGCATTTTTTGTGTGCCGCCAGAAAATATGTCCCCTGTCTATTTTCCTCAAATGATGTACTAACATCATGAAGGTTACTCTGTACACATTGTAATAACATCATGTTGATTTTTTCTGTACACATTCACAACTAAGCTTGTACATTTTGACTCATTTAATTAAAAGGAATACAGCATATTTCAGTATATGTGCGCCCAGAAAACATATCAGTCAAGGTTGCCAGATGTGGATTGACAAATGTATCTTCCAGAAGCTTAAATGTATTGTGTTTGCGCAAAATGATCCTGCATACTCTATTTCTCCTGGCTCAACATCTTCTGACAGTGTATACTATACAGCGGTGTTTTTCAACCACTGTGCCGCGGCACACTAGTGTACCGTGGGATATTGTTTGGTGTGCCGTGGTAAATTATGTAATTTCACCTAATTGGGTTAAAAATATTATTTGCAAACTAGTAATTATTTGTGATGTCAAGAGATCGGCAGAGTAACCGTGTAATACTCTTCCATATCAGTAGGTGGCAGCAGGTAGCTAATTGCTTTGTAGACGTCAGGAACATGATGTGTCGTGATCACAATATGCAGGCGACAGCGGGAGACAGCGTGCAGGTAAAAAGGTGTCTAATGCTTAAACCAAAAATAAACAAAAGGCATGGAAGCTTAGGGGTGGCTACGCAAAACGAAAATAAAACTGAACTGGCTAGAAAGTAAACAAAAACAGAATGCTGGATGACAGCAAAGACTTACAGCGTGTAGCGCAGCAGACACCGTCCACAAAGTACATCACTACATGACATGACAATCAACAACAAAATAGCAGCGCCAGACAAGAACTAAAACACTACACACAGGAAAACACCAAAATACTCCAAATAAGTCACAGCGTGATGTGACAGGTGGTGACAGTACACCTACTTTGAGACAAGAGCTGCAGTGCATGGTTGGTTATGGTTAGAATTTGTATTCAACAATTGCGAAAACGACTTTTCACTGTCAATATCGGGTGCTGAGTTTAATTTTTTTATGTTTTTTGCTGGTGGTGTGCCTTGGGATTTTTTCAATGAAAAAAATGTGCCTCGGCTCAGAAAAGGTTGAAAAACACTGCTATACAGTGATGAGCAAGCGACTTGGAAAATGTAGTTAGCCAAGCTACAAGTTACTCTCAATTAAATGTAAAAGTAGCTTGCTACACCAAAGCTACATTCAACAACATTTCTATCTATGGGCCCTCATGTATAATATCAATGTTAATATAACTGAGAGTGTACAACTGGACCCAACAAGGTTCCATTACCTGTCATTCTGTCATTTAGCTGGGGACACACTACATCTACCTCGAGGAGTCCCCGCACCACACTCTATGTATTTATTCAGTTTGCATTTTCTTTGGCCCAGCCCTATAATTTTTTTTATTTTGTCTATCTACAGTAAAACAAAAAAACAGCATTTATCTATAGCTTGACAAAAAAACACAAAAAAACAATGACTTGTGTGTTGTTTGGGAACAGATTAGTAATAGTTATGTGCAGTAAAACTTGTCATGAACTCAACTCACATTAATGTGTGTTCCTAAATGTGTGTTGGACGTCTTAGATGAAGAGAGCAGTTATGATTTTGGTTTACGGAGTTAACAACTAAAAACTAAGGTTTTGGGTGTTGTTTTCTCTAAATGCATACATTTGTCTAAATAGGGCCTTGGATACACATTGTTGTGGGTTTCCTGCACGTCATCTTCACCACTAAAGGAAAAATCTAATTTGCCGTAGGGAATTTCTCTACTATATTCAAGGTTTTTTGGGGGGGTTTTGAGTCGTCAGCTTGAAGCGTCCCTCTGTCTCAGACTCCCTCGTCGTCATGTGACATGTTATTATTTTGCTCACTCGTTTTGATGACCCGCCTTATCTTGCCTCTGCTTGGTCATTTCATATTTTTTCGCCCTAAACTTAGCCAATTGTGACTCATCATACAAACACCAACCAATCATCATTGATGTTATCCGTATGTATGGATGTTCTCTTTCATCCAGGTCATTGGATTTTCTCATTGTTTTTTTTTTTACCTGGATTGAAACAGTGTGTCTCTACGTAAACAGAGACACACTGTTTTGCTACCATAAGGCATCTGAAGTCTTCCTGCAGTCACCCTCTATGTGTCATCCCATTACAATAATTCCCCCAACGTCTACTCTCTGTCTATTTTGTCTTTGTAGCTTTTAGATTGTATGTAAGCTACTTCGTTAGATGGGTCTAATAGTAGCTAAGCTACAGGAAAAGCTACTCCTTAAAAAAGTAGCTAAGCTACCACCAAGATGTAGTTAAACTACGTAGTTTAGCTACATGAAGCCTGTTACTATGAGGGGCCGTTAGGGACATTATTCAGAATTACCTCTTACATACACTACTGAAATGCTCTCACATAAACAACTGCAATTTTTTTCTTTTATACACACTACTGAAACACTCTTATAAACACTACTGAAATGCTCTTACATACACTACTGAAATGCTCTCACATAAACAACTGAAATGTTTTTCTTTTATACACACTACTGAAACACTCTTACAAACACTACTGAAATGCTCTTACATACACTACTGAAATGCTCTTATAAATACTACTGAAACACTCTTATAAACACTACTGAAACACTCTTACATACACTACTGAAACACTCTTATAAACACTACTGAAATGCTCTTACATACACTACTGCAACACTCATATAAACACTACTGAAATGCTCTTACATACACTACTGAAACACTCTTATAAACACTACTGAAATGCTCTTACATATACTACTGAAACACTCTTATAAACACTACTGAAACACTCTTATAAACACTACTGAAACATTCTTACATACACTACTGAAACACTCTTATAAACACTACTGAAACATTCTTACATACACTACTGAAACACTCTTATAAACACTACTGAAACATTCTTACATACACTACTGAAACACTCTTATAAACACTACTGAAACATTCTTACATACACTACTGAAACACTCTTATAAACACTACTGAAATGTTTTTGTCTCACGCACACACACACACGCACACACACCTGGAATAATTTTTCACTAGTATGTATAAACGGATTTCACCTGTGTGTGTGTGTGCTTTTTACACGTCCGTGTGAGAGACAACAATTTCAGTAGTATGTGTGCAAAGATTTCAGTTATGTGTATGAGCGCATCTTACCAGTGTGTATGCAAGCATTTTACCAGTGTGTGTAAGAGCATCTTACCAGTGTGTATGCGAGCATTTTACCAGTGTGTGTAAGAGCATCTTACCAGTGTGTGTAAGAGCATCTTACTAGTGTGTGTGAGCGATGTTGCATTCCGGTTCCGGTCACCAATAATCCCCGCCCCTTTTCAGACAAGTTTTTTTTTTTTTTTTTTTTTTTTTTTAAAGCCAAGTTGTTGACAAAATGTCTGCCGACAAGTAGCTTAACCGAGGCGGGAGCTCCACTTCATAATTTGAGGGCTTCAGCGGAGAATATAAGAACACTTTCAATGCAACAAGGGTCGGGCTGCCGCCGTGGGTCGCCCCTGCAGGACGCGCACCTGAGCGGCCACACAGGTGCCTTTCTCCTCCCGACAGCCAAGCAGCCTGGAGCAAATGTTACCTTGCGAGTTTACACTGCAGCATCATCAAGTGCAACGTTTCAGTTCATGGACATCGAAGCAAGAGGAGGAAAAGGTAATTAGACATTATTTATTTCTAAATGATTGTTGAATCCCTCGAAATGTAAGGCGACATGGCATTGTAGTGCGCTACAATGGTAACATGTCGAAATGTGAGTCACGTCGTGGTACGTCAGTAGCTAATCAAATACTAATGATAATGGATTACAATTATTTAGCGTTTTTCTATCGACTTGATAAGGGGTCCCCAAACTACGGCCCGCGGGCCGGTTACGGTCCACCAAAGTCCAACATCTGGTCCGCTGGAAAAAAAAAAGTTGTATTATTATTTTCAATCTGTCTTTTCTAATCCATTTTTTGGTGTCCCCTAGCCGCTCAGGCAAATCATATTGTCTAAAAATGCATTTCCCTGTATGACTTATATTGTCTTGGCTGTTTTCATGTGATCTGATTGTTACATTCTTATTCCAGAGTCACCACACAGCTGCGTGACCATTTCAACAAGGACAGAATAAACAACCTCTGGATTCATGGAACTTCTCTGCACACAAATATATTAATTGGAATATTCAATCAATTTCACATAAACATATTAAATATCCTTTTTTTTTTGCTCAAAAAAGGTTCCTTATGCCTCATTGGCGTTGTTAGGCCTGTTTTAGGGGGGCTCATGAGACGACTTGGTCGCATAGTGATGCGGGTGTGGTTCTCCCAAGGATGCAGACGGCTTCGGACACAGCTTGCAGGTAGGAAAATGATTTATTTTAAATATAAATCATATGATGGATAAACAAAAAACATGCATGTAGCACAAAAGGCAAAACAAAAGGACTAGCGTGGGAGCTAGCAGGAAAAAAATAGCATAGCGTGAAAAGCTAGCAGAATCAAAGTAGTCTTTAACAGTTGTATGGGAACAAACTACGAAGCCAGACAGAGTGAGGCCATAGCAAAGACTAAATAGCCCTCTGATTAGTGCCCGGGCAACAGGTGCGCGTCCCGAACACTAACCAGAGGCAGGTGAAAGTAATCAGCTGACATGGCAACTGAACACAAACAAAATCAAATGTGCTGAAAACATATGTGACGAGAAACATAAACAAACTATGATCCGTGCAGCGGATCGTAACAGTACCCCCCCCTTAAAGGACAGATTCCAGATGTCCCTTGACACTAAATAAAACTAGAACCCAAAAAACAAGAAATAGTTCGAGAGTCAAGGGAGGGTGGAGGGAGGATTTGGTGGTGGGTCGCCAGGCCACGTGTCCCCGAATCCACCGGGGAAGACTCAGGTGGCGGCGGCGAGTGGAACGCCGCTGCCGCAGGCGAGGCGGGCGACCACGGAAAGGCCACATTCATGGCTGCCGAGAAGGTGGGCGTGAGTGGCGCCAGAAGTTCACCAGCCGGAGAGTTCTACGACTACGTCTCGGGTGTCGCTGCTGTTTGCGCCACTGGCGTCCATAAACAAACCTCCGAGAGCGCCGCTTGCGCAGCCAGACCACTCGAGGTCGCTGAGACGAAGACGAGGAGAGAGCAGACGTCGCCGTGGAAACAGGAGGAGCCGACGTCGCCGTGGAAGCAGGAGGAGCCGACGTCGCCGTGGAAGCAGGAGGAGCCGACGTCGCCGTGGAGGCAGGAGGAGCCGACGTCGCCGTGGAGGCAGGAGGAGCCGACGTCGCCGTGGAGGCAGGAGGAGCCGACGTCGCCGTGGAGGCAGGAGGAGCCGACGTCACCGTGGAGGCAGGAGGAGCCGACGTCGCCGTGGAGGCAGGAGGAGACGTCGTCGCCGTGGAGGCAGGAGGAGACGTCGTCGCCAGCCGTGGAGCCGGCGCTGGTGTGGGTACCAGCCGTGGAGCCGGCGCTGGTGTGTGTACCAGCCGTGGAGCTGGCGCTGGTGTGGGAACCAGCCTTGGAGCCGGCGCTGGTGTGGGTACCAGCCGTGGAGCCGGCGCTGGTGTGGGTACCAGCCTTGGAGCCGGCGCTGGTGTGGGAACCAGCCTTGGAGCCGGCGCTGGTGTGGGAACCAGCCTTGGAGCCGGCGCTGGTGTGGGAACCAGCCTTGGAGCCGGCGCTGGTGTGGGAACCAGCCTTGGAGCCGGGACAGGGGTTGGTCTTGGAGTCGGTGCTGGTGTGAGAACCAGCCTTGGAGCCGGCGCTGGTGTGAGAACCAGCCTTGGAGCCGGCGCTGGTGTGAGAACCAGCCTTGGAGCCGGCGCTGGTGTGGGAACCAGCCTTGGAGCCGGCGCTGGTGTGGGAACCAGCCTTGGATCTTGGCATGGTGGAGCTTGGCGTGGTGGAGGTACTGGAGACGAAGCTTGGTGTGTCAGCCGAGGTGCAGGAACAGGTGCTAGCCGAGGTGCAGCTTGAGGTGGCCTAGCTGGCGGTTGTGGCTTAGCAGGACGAAGGACTGGTGGCGGTGGCCGTGCAGGAGGTTGCGGTTTAGCACGCCGGAAGACTGGTGGCGGTGGCCTTGCAGGAAGTTGCGGTTTAGCACGCCGAAAGACTGGTGGCGGTGGCCTTGCAGGAGGTTGCGGTTTAGCACGCCGAAAGACTGGTGGCGGTGGCCGTGCAGGGGGTTGCGGCTTAGCACGCCGAAAAACTGGTGGCGGTGGCCGTGCAGGAGGTTGCGGCTTAGCACGCCGAAAAACTGGTGGCGGTGGCCGTGCAGGTGGTTGCGGCTTAGTACGCCGAAGTTGTGCCACCGCACTAGCACAGTTCCCAGTACTAGCCCCCCCCCTCAAGACGCGGATACCAGACGCGCTCTTTGCGGTTTGGAACCGTCTTCAAGGGTGGGTGGGGGGAGGTATGGAGGGGGGTATACTCTTCTTTAAATTGTCCAAATTGACTATTATTACTCCTCACTTGAGATTGGGTGGGAGCACAGGGGGAAAAAATATGTGCAGTGGGCGGAGCAATAGTCACTGGGGGTGGAAACAAAGTCACTGGAGGTGGAGTTTGAAAATCAGAATGTGACTGACTAGATTTACACTTAGCAAAAATGTCCTGATAATGTTTTATCTTAGAATGAAAATCATTTGGTATTGGCTGACAGAAAGAATTAGAAGAGGGGGAAAAAAATTCTTGTTCAATGATGTCATCAGAAGTGGGCGGAGTTACCTCTTCGGGAGGCGCCAATGAAATGACATCACTGTTGCAACTGTCCATGTGACTTACAGCCCAATCGGAGAATTTTTTGGCGAAGTGGTCGATGGGGTTGCCAAACATCTGAGGAGGGGGAGTTTGAGCTGCATGTAGCTTGCTTCGGTCCGGGGGAGGAGTTTGCAGGAGCGGCGCGTCTTGGCGGCGAGGGAAAGACCTCCTGGCCGGCTTCCGTCTTTGACGGCGCGCACAGTACTGCGGTGTAGCGGCAATGTCTTCCGACCAGAGGGAATCGATGGGGATAAGAGAGCCTCCAGGTCCCCACATGAGATTCGACCTCTCCTCCGTCGAATAGCGAAGCGTCTCGGCTTCCATCGCTCGCAACACCATGAGCGTACCTTCGTCCAACTCCTCGTTAGCCAGTGCGGGAGAATTGTTTCTTGCTGGCTTCGTACTGAGACGACTAGGTCGCATAGTGATGCGGGTGTGGTTCTCCCAAGGATGCAGACGGCTTCGGACACAGCTTGCAGGTAGGAAAATGATTTATTTTAAATACAAATCATATGATGGATAAACAAAAAACATGCATGTAGCACAAAAGGCAAAACAAAAGGACTAGCGTGGGAGCTAGCAGGAAAAAAATAGCATAGCGTGAAAAGCTAGCAGAATCAAAGTAGTCGTTAACAGTTGTATGGGAACAAACTACGAAGCCAGACAGAGTGAGGCCAGAGCAAAGACTAAATAGCCCTCTGATTAGTGCCCGGGCAACAGGTGCGCGTCCCGAACACTAACCAGAGGCAGGTGAAAGTAATCAGCTGACATGGCAACTGAACACAAACAAAATCAAATGTGCTGAAAACATATGTGACGAGAAACATAAACAAACTATGATCCGTGCAGCGGATCGTAACAGCTCAAGCCCCCCTAAAATATTCTTAAGCCCCCCTAAATAATTAGGGGACAATTTTTTTTTATTTTTTTTACAAATACATGCCGACATATTCATTATAAAGTGGCCCGAATATGAGTTTAAATAAATAATTATATAACCTGTCATTATTCACTCAGTTTCCCCTCACTTCATAGCGTAAGGTAGAGAGCCCCTTTAGTGCGTCGGTATCCAATCCATTCCACTTGTTCATATAGAAAATGCCCACATCACTCAAAATCCAGTCCGCATTTTCTTTGCGACCTTGCATATATATATATATATATATATATCTATATAAGAAAAACCCAGACACCATCTTTGTAGTCATTTTTCTCCTGCGTGGACTTCTGTCTTCCTTTACAATGAGTGAAGCTGCACGAAACCTTGTGTCTGCAATTGTAAATAATTTAGTTTTTAAGTTTTGTGTTTCTGGTAGAGTCTATATAAAGTAATATACATTATCCTATTGTTAAAATAATGAAAAAAACATCATTAAATATATTTGTTTTATTGTATTGTATTTTCAGAGGGAGGAAAAACCAAGACATTTAATATCAAATGTAAAATTAATAAATACATAAAAAGAAAAAGAAAAACAATGGTTAAAAGCCATTGTCCCGGGGAGCATTTCATTTCGTCACGTGCATTTTTTTTACCGTCCCCGGGACTACGTTAATCTCAAGCCCTGGAAGTTACATTTTATTGTTTGCATTATTTGTTTCAGCATTGCACTTTGAAGATGATCCCTCAACTCTTTGACAGCTTTGGCTCTTTTTCAGATCAGCAGACGGACTCTATAAGTCTTTCTTATTTACAGTATATATAAACCTTTCTCATTTCTATTCAGACTTCCATATATATTTAATTTCCTTAACGGCTTGCCATAATATATATATATATATATGTATATATATATATATATATATATATATATATATATATATATATATTATATATATATTATATTATATTTAAGCCAAATTATCCCGATCCAGATATTATTTTAATTCAAGTAACTAAGTAATATTTCCAGGGCTTTAATTTACAACCATTTTAGTCACATACAGGTATGTGCCCAAAATGTAATCTGTGCAACTTCAAAATATTTGGGAACAAACAATTATTGTATTGTGAGCTAAAGTGGTGGCATTAGCCTCTATGTTGTGAATTAATAACATAAAGGCTAATGCCACCACTTTCATTGTGTTTCAGTGTATCTTGAAGGATCATGCAAGTAATTGTTTCTTGTTGATGCTGTAAACAAAATATCACTGTGCAAAGCCATGTTTGTTGTTGTACTGAACACAGATTGAAAATAAACCGACTGAAATAATAATAACAATGAATTATTTATAAGTCTTTGTTAGCCGTTTGTGAAGTGTTTTGCTCGTGCGCTACGTTCGCTCGCATCCTGTGCATCTCCTGGGGGCTAAGCCCCCCCTGTCCTTAAAAGCTAGTGATGCCCCTGTTATGCCTTATTATTTATATACTTTTCAATGCTTCTTGTAGTCAGACAATATATATTGTTTGTCTAAAATTATAGTTTAAGTTAATGTGTTAATATTTACACCTAGCCTAAATACAATAATCATAAGACAAAAAAATTGTGTAGCACAAACATTTGGGACAAGTTTGGGGAGATTTTGACAAAGTGTGTGTGATGGTGGGGGCTGGATGACATTACTCGTCAGAACATAAAATAACTTAAAAACCTCAACGGTAGAAACATAAATGTTTACAGCACAAACATATTGCAGTGTTATTTTGATATTTGCAATAATAAAGTGGGCAACTTCATATATGTCTGTATAACAGGTTCCTTTATTTATTTTTTACAAAATGTTAATTTGCAGAATACACTGCACAAGAGAAGAAAACATTTTAACAAACCTTATATATCACATATTGTTCACTGAATAAAGTGCAGAATTGAAGTGAAAATGTCTATTCCATAGTTGCCATCATTTTCAAGTGGGTTCACTTGTTGAAAAATGTTCATTGTTGTCTCATTAATGTTTACATCTATGTCTGGAATTACACACCGACAAGTATTGAAAGCATATGAATAATAAGACATAAGGAACCTTTCTGAGCCAAAAAAGGTTGTTTTCAACACACTGTTGAAAATAATAATCACAATGTTTCTATGTGAAATTGATTGAATATTCCAATTAATATATTTGTGTGCAGAGAAGTTCCATGAATCCAGAGGTTGTTTATTCTGTCCTTGTTGAAATGGTCACGCAGCTGTGTGGTGACTCTGGAATAAGAATGTAACAATCAGATCACATGAAAACAGCCAAGACAATATAAGTCATACAGGGAAATGCATTTTTAGACAATATGATTTGCCTGAGCGGCTAGGGGACACCAAAAAATGGATTAGAAAAGACAGATTGAAAATAATAATACAACTTTTTTTTTTCCAGCGGACCAGATGTTGGACTTTGGTGGACCGTAACCGGCCCGCGGGCCGTAGTTTAGGGACCCCTTATCAAGTCGATAGAAAAACGCTAAATAATTGTAATCCATTATCATTAGTATTTGATTAGCTACTGACGTACCACGACGTGACTCACATTTCGACATGTTACCATTGTAGCGCACTACAATGCCATGTCGCCTTACATTTCGAGGGATTCAACAATCATTTAGAAATAAATAATGTCTAATTACCTTTTCCTCCTCTTGCTTCGATGTCCATGAACTGAAACGTTGCACTTGATGATGCTGCAGTGTAAACTCGCAAGGTAACATTTGCTCCAGGCTGCTTGGCTGTCGGGAGGAGAAAGACACCTGTGTGGCCGCTCAGGTGCCGCGTCCTGCAGGGGCGACCCACGGCGGCAGCCCGACCCTTGTTGCATTGAAAGTGTTCTTATATTCTCCGCTGAAGCCCTCAAATTATGAAGTGGAGCTCCCGCCTCGGTTAAGCTACTTGTCGGCAGACATTTTGTCAACAACTTGGCTTTAAAAAAAAAAAAAAAAAAAAAAAAAAAACTTGTCTGAAAAGGGGCGGGGATTATTGGTGACCGGAACCGGAATGCAACATCGCTCACACACACTAGTAAGATGCTCTTACACACACTGGTAAGATGCTCTTACACACACTGGTAAAATGGTAAAATGCTCGCATACACACTGGTAAGATGCTCTTACACACACTGGTAAAATGCTTGCATACACACTGGTAAGATGCGCTCATACACATAACTGATATCTTTGCACACATACTACTGAAATTGTTGTCTCTCACACGGACGTGTAAAAAGCACACACACACACAGGTGAAATCCGTTTACGGTATACATACTAGTGAAAAATAATTCCAGGTGTGTGTGTGTGTGCGTGAGACAAAAACATTTCAGTAGTGTTTATAAGAGTGTTTCAGTAGTGTATGTAAGAATGTTTCAGTAGTGTTTATAAGAGTGTTTCAGTAGTGTATGTAAGAATGTTTCAGTAGTGTTTATAAGAGTGTTTCAGTAGTGTATGTAAGAATGTTTCAGTAGTGTTTATAAGAGTGTTTCAGTAGTGTATGTAAGAATGTTTCAGTAGTGTTTATAAGAGTGTTTCAGTAGTGTATGTAAGAATGTTTCAGTAGTGTTTATAAAAGTGTTTCAGTAGTGTTTATAAGAGTGTTTCAGTAGTATATGTAAGAGCATTTCAGTAGTGTTTATAAGAGTGTTTCAGTAGTGTATGTAAGAGGATTTCAGTAGTGTTTATAAGAGTGTTTCAGTAGTGTATGTAAGAGCATTTCAGTAGTGTTTATAAGAGTGTTTCAGTAGTGTATGTAAGAGTGTTTCAGTAGTGTTTATAAGAGTGTTTCAGTAGTATTTATAAGAGCATTTCAGTAGTGTATGTAAGAGCATTTCAGTAGTGTTTATAAGAGTGTTTCAGTAGTGTGTATAAAAGAAAAACATTTCAGTTGTTTATGTGAGAGCATTTCAGTAGTGTATGTAAGAGCATTTCAGTAGTGTTTATAAGAGTGTTTCAGTAGTGTGTATAAAAGAAAAAGATTTCAGTTGTTTGTGTGAGAGCATTTCAGTAGTGTATGTAAGAGGTAATTCTGAATAATGTCCCTAACGGCCCCTCATATGTTACTGCCCATCACTGATAATATATAATATAATACAGTTTTACCTTTAAAAAAACCACAAGCTAACCCTAACCCTAAAAGACTGCCACAAAACCTGTAATAAACAGACTGAGACTGGATATTGCAGCTACCCTTCTCCTGGAAACTGGTAGGGGAAAAAAATGATTTCATGAATCCATTAAAATCCAGTAAAACTGTTAGTCATAGTAAATACTATCAAGTTACCCAATTATTAGGACAATGTTGGTGCATGACAGTATCACATATGCACATATGTTTTCCGTTTTCTTCAATTTTAATAGATGACCTGGCAGACAAATGCCACTTTTGTGGAGAACATGAACATCACTCATACGTGAATTTGGTACTTCAAGCAATTCAGTGTGTTTTTAATCAAAAATGGCACACTGATGTACCAAGGATTATTTTTTTATTTGTATTTTTGCTCCACCTGGAATTATATTTGTGACGTAATACTGTTCAACAATAACAATGTAGGGTATCTTAAAAAATACTTTTTTGTTTAAACTTACCGTAGATTCTTTGTCTCTCAGATTCAATGTGATGTCATGCATCTGCGATGTGTCCTCCAAGAATGCCTTCAAGGCCCACCATTAACAGAAGAGGGTTTCATTTGTATCGCATGAAAATGTTCTTAGTAGTGCTGTCAAATGTTTTTTTGTTTTTTTTATCAGATTAATCACATTTTAGAATTTGGATTAATCATGAATAATCACAGGTGAATATTCGCTTGCATAATTAAAATTTGCTCAAGAAAAGCCCCCAATATTTTTACACAAATGCAATTTTATCATCGGAATGTCATCCAGGAAAGTTTTCAAACATTTTACATGAATGCATGTCATTTATTTGCACTAAACTTTTTTATAAACAGTTTTATCTAAAGTTTTTTCGTGATATTTGGAGTGAAATTTTCCAGCCAGCACACCAGTCGGAGTTTCCTCACTCATTTTTGTACTGACGTATGCATTGATCTGATCACTGACCGCATAGTTAAGGTAAATAAGATTTTATGCTCAAAATAAATTACATAATTAATCTAAGTGTCTTGTTGATTAATGCGATATATTTGTTTGTGATTAATTACATGACTTAAATCGTTAATTTTGACAGTCCTTGTGCATATGTTTAGATTTGTTCTTGTTAAACTGTTGAGCCAATATGTTTGTTGTGTTAAATGTCCTTATTTATCTTTAACTTGTGTTGTTGCCCAATAACAAATTGTGAGTAATAATGTTATTGTTTGTATGAATATTATAACAATAATCATTGTCATTGTTCAAACAATATTAAAGTGTATTTTTTTTTTCGACAAGATCAATAATTACCCTTTCATTATTGTTTTAAAAGTTTAGCATTATATGAAACCTCTTGCAAGAAAAAGAAAATAAATAGGCTGAAATATGATGTATTCCCTACTTACTTGTTCTGTGATTAATAACATGAGTCCAAATGTACAAGTAAATGCTGGTAATTGTGTACGAGTAGCCTTCATGATGTTAGTACATCATTCGGGGACATATTTTCTGTCTGCACACAAATATGCTGAAATAATATGTATCCCCTAATAACTTTTTCTGTAATTAATAAAATAAATCCAAATGTAGAAGTTAAGCTGTAGATCAGGGATCGGGAACCTTTTTGGCTGAGAGAGCCATGAAAGCCAAATATTTTAAAAAGTATTTCCGTGAGAGCCATATCATATTTTTTAACACTGAATACAACTAAATGCGGGTTAGTGCATCTGCCTCACAATACGAAGGTCCGGGGTTCGATCTTGCGCTCGGGATCTTTCTGTGTGGAGTTTGCATGTTCTCCCCGTGACTGCATGGGTTCCCTCCGGGTACTCCGGCTTCCTCCCACCCCCAAAGACATGCACCTGGGGATAGGTTGATTGGCAACACTAAATTGGCCCTAGTGTGTGAATGTGAGTGTGAATGTTGTCTGTTTATCTGTGTTGGACCTGTGATGAGGTGGCGACTTGTCCAGGGTGTACCCCGCCCTCCGCCCGACTGCAGCTGAGATAGGTTCCAGTGATCCCCCGTGACCCCAGAAAGGGACAAGCGGTATAAAATGGATGGATGGATGGACAACTAAATGCGTGCATTTTTTAAGTAAGACCAACATTTTTAGAGCATAATAAGTCTCTAATTATTTTTAATTACATTGTTCTTTCTTGAACAGGTGCGGTAGAAAACGGATGAATGGATTCAAATGCATGAGAATGTTTTATATTTTGAACGTTATTTTTAACACTGTGATTAGAAGCGGAATTATTCATTACTTATCGTGTTAAGCAATGCCAGCTAAGATTAACTGAGAGCCAGATGCAGTCATCAAAAGAGCCACATCTGGCTCTAGAGCCGTAAGTTCCCTACCCCTGCTGTAGATGCTACTAAAGTGTAAAGTAACCCACTTAATGTTTGTACATCATTTAAGCAAAATAGAGGGGAGACACATTTACTGACAGCACACAAATATGCTGAAATATTATGTATCCCCTATAACTTCATCTGCGATTAATAAAATGAGTCCAACTTTGCAAGGTTTGTATAAGGCTGAGTCTGTAAATGATCCACATGATGTTACAAACATAGTTTGAGGAAAATAGACACACATTTTCTGGCATAAAATACGTAATGTTTTTTTTGGTTTTTTTACATGGAATTGGGTAGACATTGGTATCTACATTGGACATCATTGTTGTTCCCATTGGATTTGTGGTATATTTTAATCTATCAGAAGATGAAACAAATAATAATAATAAAAATCAAACAACAGGATGTTATTAATGTAATTTACAAACAGTAGCAGGCTGGCCGACCGCTTTGCAATGTCACACCGTATACAATAGAGAAGCATAATTTGTGCAGCGATGTCAGAACATACGGTAAGTACAACACGAAATGTACAGATGATCAACAGCATTTATCCGTGTGGAAATGTCACATATCACACCAACAACATGTTTGACAATCAAAGCATGATCGTATTAATCCACATTTTGTATCATTGACATGGCTAATACCAAGGAAGTGTTGCTGCTGTCTGAACAAAGAACGCGGCTAGGGATACAAACATACATTTCAGGGATATAGTCGTATTTTGTTTTTCATACTAAGCTCACAGCAGCCAGCGTCATCTCACAAGATCTTCGGGTGTCGTGAATGTCAATTTAAGTGACGAAAGTGACGTCATAGTGAAGATTGATGATCTGTAATTTTAAGGTCAATTTTTTTTAGGCCTAGTGATCGGCTGACACACCCTCCTCGATCAACCGGTAGCTTGTGATCGACCTAATGGGCACCCCTGATGTATTATAATACATATAGGACGGAAGTAAGACCTACCGTATTTTCCGGACCATAGAGCGCACCGGATTATAAAGCGCACTGCCAATGAGCGGGTCTCGTCAGGTCTATTTTCATACAAAAGGCGCACCTGATTATAGGGCGCATTAAAGGGGTCATTTTTTTTTTTTTTTTTTTCTAAATTGAAAACACTTGTGGTCTACATAACATGTAATGGTGGTGTTCTTTGGTCAAAATGTTGCATAAATTATGTTTTACAGATCATCTTCAAGCCGCTTTCTGACAGTCGCTTCAGGATGCGCCGTTTTGTGGGCGGTCTTATTTGCGTGGCTCACCTTTGGTAGCGTCTTTTCTCCGTCATGTTTGTTGTAGCGGTGTAGCGTGCAAGGACGGGAGTGGAAGAAGTGTCAAAAGATGCAGCTAACTGTTTTAATGACATTCAGACTTTACTTAAATCAATAACATCTCCTCCTCCGTGGCTCACTCGTGCAATAACAACGCTGGAAATGTGTCTCGTGAAAAAGCATCCGACCAGAACTCTACTAACTAAAGTTCCTTGGGTGAATAATGGAAACTCACTACCCCGGTATGTTTTAGCGCTTTCATGGCGAGTTTACTGCTAGATATAAGTAAGAACTTTTTGCTACTTTATATTAGAAATGGCAACAGCGGAGGAGGAATGTACCTTAACAAGAAGATAGAGAAAAAGAAGAAGCTTGTCGAATACAAAGGCGGACATGCGCAAATTTTCAGGACTTATGCAGATCCCAAATACAGATCAGCGGGTACCAGAAGGTAAGAAATGTTGCTTTTGCATAATATTGCGAAAAAAAAGGTCAGATAATATGTCTTACCTTATACACACACCATAATAATACTCGTATGTTGACAACCCGTCAAGCGGTGCGGCTTCATAGCTTACCAAAGTCGTACTAAAACATTTTGATAGATTTTTGAGCGCTGTGTGTAATGTTCTATATTTTCAAGGGAACATATAAAATGTTGGTGTTGTTTACTTGAGTCATATTGCCGTCGACAAGTATCTCTTATGTGTGACTGCCTATCTACTGGTCACACTTATCATTTCACCATGTACCAAGTAAAATAGCTTCGAGGTCGGTAAGCACAACCAAAATTGTTCCGTACATTAGGTGCACCGGGTTATGAGGCGCACTGTCGAGTTTTGAGAAAATGAAAGGATTTTAAGTGCGCCGTATAATCCGAAAAATACGATATTTTAAAGAGGTCATTTTAAAATTGTTTTTACTTCCTTGTGGTCTACATAACATGCAATAGTGGTTCTTTGGTCAAAATTCTGCATAGATTATATTTTACAGACCACCTTCAAGCCGCTTTCTGACCGTATTTTGAGGATGCGCTGTTTTGTGGGCAGTCCTATTTACGTGCTTCCTATTCGACGGTGTCTTCTCCCAGTCATCTTTTGTTGTAGTTTTTAGTGCTTGTACATGGAGTCTACTGACAGATATAAATTCAACTATATGCTAGTGTGCAGCTGCAGTGTTTATGGATCCAACAAAAGCATTTGACACAATTAATCTAATCTAAACACGGGCGTAAATTGTTCTGTACAAACCTGGTCAACTTGACATGTGAAATGTTGAATAAATGTTAAAATAAGTACAATTAATGTAGGAATAGTTTGAATGGTGAAGAGCTGAAGCTAAACTGAAAAGCTGTTAGAATGTAGAATAAATGCAGAAATGTGTAGATTGAATATTAATTTACGAATGGGTTGAATGTTGAAGAGCTAAAGCTGAAATAAAATGTATGACTCTTGAAATGTCAAATGAATAGTGGAATGAATTTAGTGGAATAAAAAACAGGAATGAAAAATATATGACTCTTAGGTGTAATATATATCTGTAAATTGAGATAATAAGTTAGTATGTTATTTTTAGCATACTGAAATGTCAACATTTAGCACATGCGAGCAAGATAGTGTCAGGCAACAAGTATGACTCCTAGGTGTATACCTGCAAAATAAGTTAAAAAAAAATAGCAAGTTATTGTTAATGCTAACATGCTAGGACTGACATGCCAGCAAGATAGCGTCAAGTGACAAAATTCACATTATTTAGGTTTTAATGTACAAAACTAGCTTCAGAAGTCAGAATTCTAACATGCTAAAAATTAGTGTGCTAGTGTCAAGTAATAAAAAATGTGACTTTTATGTGTATAACTGCAAATTTATCTAAAATAGTTAGCATGTTAATGTTAACATTAGCAGTTAGCAAACTTTCAAGATGGCACCAAGTTAATAAATCTTTGATTTATAGTTTTAAATATACAACATTAGCTAAAATGCTGTCATAAAACGTTAGTTTGAGAATTTCCAAGAGGGCTTCAAGTAATGAAATTCATAAGTAAAATAAAAAGCCAGAATAAAAATTATAATTATAAGATGAATCACATAGTGATGCAGAATTTAATGTGTGAATGCTGATATTACATTCACACATAATTATACAGAAAAGTAGACTAACCCCAAAACAACACAGCTCAGCATTAATTAGGTTTGTTTGTGTTTTCAGCTGATAGGTTGGATGATCCTGGCTGGAATGGCTCTGACGGTGTTCCTGGTGATGTGTTTCAAACGATGCTGTTCGCCCCTTGGCTACCAGCAGGAGGAATACTGGTCCAAGTATCGCTCCAGAGAAAAGGAACTCTTTCAACGCACAGCAGAGGTCCACGCCAACGTCATGGCCTCGAAACACATTGAAAACTTCTTTGGTTTTGTGGCTTTGGAGAAGGCGGAGAAGGAACAAATTGCCGAATACCAGACTGCCGTCAAGCCCATTTGTAGCAGGGAGTGGAACAGAGTGACAGGTGTCTACCTCTACAGGGAGAAAAACAATCTACCTCTTTACAGCAGGCTCAATAAATGGGCAACATACTCTACGGACAACAATGTAGAAGGTTTTGATAAAGAAATGGAGGTTTTTATTAGTTAGCATAGTCTACATCATTTTTCTTTCATGTGCATTTCAGACAGTTGAAACTCGGTTTACTTGTTTTGCTTGTTACTGTGTCGTATGGTACTATGTTATATGTGGATTACAAGACGTAGTAATTCAAGTGAAGTCATCAGCCAAGCGTCCTCTTTAGTCCTCTTAATAGAGCTCAACAATGTTAGACCAGGTTTTGGAATACTTTAAATAATACTTCACGGTGTCGGAAGATTCTTGAAGATATTGCGGAAGAATATATATGAAGTCTGCATGAACTAGCATTGAACTGTGCATTTGCCGATGCTAAGAATGACAATATGCGCGACATATTGGTCATTGGAATTTGTGACATAGAGCTATCTGAGAAGCTACAGCTCATGCCAGGGACCAAACTATCTTGGACATCACATTATCAAGCATGGAATTTGTCCTGATGAAGCAAAAGTCAAAGCTGTTAGCAAGCTAAAACCACCCAGCAAAGTCAATTGCAATACTTGTTTTAATTACAGAAATGTCTTATTTTATGATTACTCAATCCATCAATGAAAGTTTATTTAAATAGCCCTTAATCACAAGTCCCTTAAAAGGGCTGCACAAACCACAACATCCCCTGATCTGAACTCACAAGGAAAAACTCCAAAAGTCCAAAAAGGTAAAAAGACGAAACCTTGGGAAGATGTCACAGATGCGGGGACCGCCCTCCTGATGATTGCATTTCTTTAGGCACTATTTGCTTGCATGCATGTGTGTCATGATGGGAAGTATGTAAGATGATGATATATTTTCTTAGTATTTATTGGTTTTATATACTTCTTATAGGTTTCACCTTGTGCTTTAAGTTAAATGTAGTTTTTATTTACAATGAAAATGATGGAATCTAACACATTTGACTTATATACAATTGTTTAAACTAATGTTGCTGGACTCTGCATTTGTTTTGAAATGGCACGAAAAGATTCTGTCAACTTGTACTCCTACTCAGCTCTCAACTCAGTTCCTTTGACTTTCTTATTGTATATAGTATTGGCGGATCCAATAGCATCTACCCGCTGCAGTTGATTGTGACAACTACAAAAAGTTAGCAGAGCTTGGTCCTGTCAACTTACAGCATGTTCTAGAGCAGGGATGTCAAACGTAACACCCGCGAACAGGTTTTATCCGGTCCACGGGAAGAGTTTGCTAAATATAAAAATGAGCCAAATTTTTTTTAATGAAAGAAACTGCTGTTCTAAATGTGTCTACGAGATGTCGCAAAAGCAATTATTTTTATCTTTGTAGATTATGCTACATATGTAAAAAGAAATATTTAAAAAAAAACAAGGAGAAGGAACAAGGCAGGAAGGCAGTCTGTGGGGCAGGCAGATGATCCAGGGCGAGAGAGAGGCGTCAGAGTCCGTGTCCATGCGAGGGGTCGAGGATCAAGGGTGGCAGTCCAAAGTCCAAAAGGGAAGTCGAGGCGCACAGCTCGATCACGCGGGGACGAAGGTAGATTGCTGGGGAGGACGACAAGGAAGAACAATGAAACACGAAGGGGAAAACGCAGAGAGAGAGAGAGAGAGCATAAAGCTGGGTTATCGGCTTACAGTACAGAAGACTAAGTTCCGGCGAAGATCCTTGGGTCCACTGGTTTAAATACAGCTCGCCCTCATCAGTCCCAGGTGTGTTGATTGCTGATGCGGGCAGTGCGAGCGGCCAGTGCGAGCAGGGGCGTGTCTCGGTGCGCTGCCAGCGGAGGTGCTGGCAGACCCAGCTGCCGGAGAAAAGCGGGTTCGAGCCCGCGCCGTGACAAAAACACATTATGTTAGTGCACCAGTCGAGGAAATTCCTATAATTAGGTTTTTATATAATTTTTTTATCTTGATAGATTGAAAATGAACACCAATGAGATGACTGATGAACATTATCACATAATATACTCAGAAAGTATAAATAAGGACAAATAAAGGTAGAATACTATTAACCATAACCTGTAAGTATAAAAAAAAAAACATTATGATTTGTGCATTTTCAGAATGTGCTTGTTCTATTTTTAAACAAAGAAAACAATCTGAAGTTGTCTATATTTTCAAGTTATCGTGCCGGGATTTTACCAGTCCGGCCCATTTGGGAGTAGATTTCTCTCCATGTTGCCCCCAATCTAAAATTAGTTTGACACCCCTGTTCTAGAGCATTCCGCACCTCTAATTAAAATATTCAGCTGGCTGTATGGATGTATTTGAGCCTGTATATAAAATGTTTACCCTGTTTAAAACTCCAAAAACTTGACATTTTCTCATCAAATACCTGCTTTTTCTACCAATTCTGCCAAGAATAGTGGTCAAATATGCTGCCACAGGTATTCGAATAGTTTTGTTTTTTAAATGATTGTTTTTCAAGTGGTTAAAAGGGCCTGGTCAGCTCAAGTGCTGTAGCATCAGACTTTTCATTTGGGGATTCAGGGTTCAAATCCCTGTTCAGGCGGTATAGGTTGCATTCTTTACCTACCTCCACAGGCATAATTTCTGCCCCTCAGAAGACAATATCAGCAGCAGTTCTCGATCATCTATTGCATTTTAAAAAATGCTTTTTTTTGCACTGCTTCTACGCATTGTTCGCAAATGTTTAATAGGTTTGAGGTCAAGGCTTTGGGACAGCCATTCTAGAAAGTCAATATAATCTGCCTGAAACCCTTGTAAACTAGTTTTGATATGTATTTGATATTGCTGTCTTGTTGGAACACCCAATTGAGTCCAAGTATTGCCATTTCACTGTTGATTGGAAATAAATCAAAATAGCTTAATCTTTATGTAAATTGTTGACTAGTGAGAACACCCAACTGTGTCCAAGTATCAGCTGTCTGGCTGTTAATTAAAGGTAAAGCAAAATAGCTTGGTCTTTGTCTTGTCTGACCAAAAATAATGTTGTCCCAAAGGCATTTGGCTTGACCATGTGGGTAGCTGCAAATGTTAGTCCATTTTTGGGTTGGAAATTTCGGTACAGTGGCTCCATTCTTGGTTGGCATTCTCACAGTCCATGGCGATGTAAAACTGACTTAAATGGGAACTGACATTATGGGGGTCAAGAAGACACATTTGTTTGTGATTTTTTTAGGTCTGTCAAACGATTAAAATATTTTATCGTGATTAATCACCGTTTGCCATAGATAACTCAAAATTAATCGCAGATAGATATCATTTTTCATCATTAATAAATGTACCCGAGACAGATCATTCTGAAGTTTTAATACCATGACTGGACAATTAGTTTGCTTTAATGTTAATGTTGTTTTAACACAATATCCCTTCTTAAACAGCTCACCACAATAAAGACATACACAAGCTTTTAAAGACATACAAAACTTTTGGTGTTTAGCCAGATTTTGTATTTTGTAGGAATACAACATTTGTATTTCTACTGTAGAAGCACTTGCATTCAGAGGAGGAGCTACACTTCCATGTTAAGATATCAGTTTCACTCATTGATAACACAAAATGTGGATTGTTACGATCATGCTCTGATTGTCAACGATGTTTGGTAATGTATAAAGTGATATTTCTACCTGAATAAATGCTTCTGATATTCTGTACATTACATGTTGGGCAAGTTAATCATGTTTGTTTTGTTGCAAAGTAAATCATATTTGTAATGCATTCTGTAATTGTGGACTATCAATCAGAACATGTTATAAAAGGTAATACTGTAGCGATGGTAATATTGTGTAGTGAACTGTGATTAGTCGATGTGGGCTACGGAGGGCAGTGGCAAGCATGCCTGTAAAATAAACCTAGTCTCAGTGGGAGCGAAGAAGACAAGAAAGAGAAAGTGTTCGAAGATGTAGATGTCGTGTGTGTGTGTGTGTGTGTGTGTGTGTGTGTGTGTGTGTGTGTGTGTGTGTGTGTGTGTGTGTGTGTGTGTGTGTGTGTGTGTGTGTGTGTGTCGCGCCTCTGTCTATTGAGTTCGACAGTACTATTTGTGAACAAAAATAAAAAGCTGACTTGTTCAAAGACAGTCTACCGCCATCATATTGCCGCCGCTATTGCAATGCACTTTATTTCAATCTGCCAGAAATATCACAGAATAACTTTACAAAACATCTTTGACAAAGCATAATCGTATTTTTGGACTATTTTTCATTGTTTGTTGGTTAGACCGGATGTGAAGCGGTGTGCTATTGTGAAGCCGGATGTGTGTGACTGGTATGAGAAAAGACTTGACATATTTTGACGAAAGTCTCCGATTAAAGTGACTTTAGACTTCCTCGCGACCGTCTTTTTTTTCTGTTGAGCTTTTATTCCATCTCAATAAAGCAGTTCGAGTAACAATCTACCTTTTATGTTTTTAATGCACTCAACTGCAATGTAAACACGGACGTGAAGCTCCTCCTCTCTACAAGCGGCAAAGCTCGCCAGTAGCGTTCGTGATTGAAGAAAAAAATTGTCTTGTCTTGTCCTTAGAACGACTTGCCATGCCTTTAGACCTGAGAGTTCTATAACGTCCCGCTTTCTTTGTACATTTCTGCTCGCTATTTTCCACACTTGTGGCTTCATATTAACGGGACGTCATTACATTTCCTCAACCTACGGAACGGGTCTAGGGTCAAAAAGGAGTCAGGACGTTAATCGCGCATTTAAAAAAATGATCGCTGTTAAAGGACCTTATAGTTAACGTGTTAATATCCCGTTACCTTTGACAGCCATAGTTTTATTGTATTCTAAAGATAAAAAATTGCTTGAGAGATGCAACTAATGGGAGTCACAATTGTAGCTTTCTGGGCCCTCTAAAACACCTTCAGAGCCCTCCATCAATGGATATACTGTATGCACGCTTTAAGAGTTTATGTAATGTAACAGACAGGTGCATAACAATCTAATATAATTAGGGATGTCCGATAATGGCTTTTTGCCAATATCCGATATTCCGATATTGTCCAACTCTTTAATTACCGATACCGATATCAACCGATATATGCAGTCGTGGAATTTAACACATTATTATGCCTAATTTGGACAACCAGGTATGGTGAAGATAAGGTACTTTTTAAAAAAATTTATAAAATAAGATAAATTAATTAAAAACATTTTCTTGAATTAAAAAGAAAGTAAAACAATATAAAAACGGTTACATAGAAACTAGTAATTAATGAAAATTAGTCAAATGAACTGTTAAAGGTTAGTACTATTAGTGGACCAGCAGCACGCACAATCATGTGTGCTTACAGACTGTATCCCTTGCAGATTGTATTGATATATATTGATATATAATGTAGGAACCAGAAATATTAATAACAGAAAGAAACAACCCTTTTGTGTGAATGAGTGTGAATGAGTGTAAATGGGGGAGGGAGGTTTTTTGGGTTGGTGCACTAATTGTAAGTGTATCTTGTGTTTTTTATGTTGATTTAATAAAATAAATAAATAAATAATTTTAAAAAACGATAACGATAATAAAAAAAACAATACTGATAATTTCCGATATTACATTTTAACGCATTTATCGGCCAATAATATCGGCAGGCCGATATATCGGACATTTCTAAATATAATATGTTCAATATTTACCATATTTTGGTAATTTTAAGCATTCCCGGAACTTATATCCTCGGCGCATTGATTTGAGTGCCCATTGCATCGTACTTCCAGCAACACAAGCCTGCATTAGCAAATCAAGGCAGACTTCGTAATAGACGATGAATGCGACTATTTTTGGAAAAAAATAATGATTCACCACCTTATCTTTTTGAAGCTGAACTGCTGGTTGTGGAAACTCCGAGAGAACGAAGAGAGGGTGAAACGTTGGAGGAGAGATAGTCATGATGCTAAAGGGGGTGGGAGTGGTCGCAAACCCAGAACAGCAAACCTTTTCCGTCTTGTGCTTTCTGCGCCATTGGTCAAATACATCCTTCAGCAACGAGGGCACAATGGATCTTTTGTTTCCCACACCAGACATGACTAAAGTTACGGTAATCAAGAACAAGCTGCACAACTATTATTTGGAATACTTCAATAAACGGAATTCATCAGCCTAATAAAGCTTGGGCAAGGCAAGGCAAGGCAACTTTATTTGTATAGCACTTTTCATACACAATGCAGACTCAAAGTGCTTCACAGCACAACATGTGGGACAACAAAGTGAAATGAAAGAAAATGAAAGCAAAATTAAAATTAAAATTAAAATGCAGACAATAAAAAATAAAAACAGTGCCGACGTTAAAAGTTAAAAGATTAAAAGATTTCGCTGAAAGCTAAGGTTAACATAAAAGTTTTCAGTCTAGTTTTGAAAGTAGTCAGAGTTGGGGAAAGTCTGACATCTTCAGGAAGTTTATTCCAGCTATTTGTTGCATAATGACTGAATGATGCTCTCCCTTGATTTGAGTTCACTCTGGGAACCAGAGGTGTGGACTCGAGTCACATGACTTGGACTCGAGTCAGACTCGAGTCATGAATTTGATGACTTTAGACTCGACTTGACAAAATGCAAAGAGACTTGCAACTCGACTTAGACTTTAACATCAATGACTTGTGACTTCACTTGGACTTGAGCCTTTTGACTTGACATGACTTGCTACTTTCCCCAAAACCCAAAGATTTAAAAGTTATTCAGCGCTCCGTAGCTTTCATTTTGTACGTGTCTGTCTGTCTATGAGCGTGTGTGCTGCTTGTCAGCTGCTTGTCAGCGTGTGTGCTCTCAGTACAACAGTCAATCAAATTAGATCTATGTTGTTTTCGTCCCACAATATTCATCCAATCAAACTGCAGGACAACCACCGAACAAGAGTTGTCAAACAACGCGTCAGTGAGAAAGATTTATACCAAAGTTGGTTTCGTTCGGGTATCAAAACTACGACTTGGTCAACAAAAAACGAATTGCAGTATGCTAAACATGCTCTCTGAGCTGCCACCTTAACGTGGTAGAGGAGTTTGCGTGTCCCAATGATCCTAGGAGCTATGTTGTCCGGGGGCTTTATGCCCCCTGGTAGGGTCTCCCAAGGCAAACTGGTCCTAGGTGAGGGATCAGACAAAGAGCAGCTCGAAGATCTCTATGAGGAACACTGACAAGGAACCCAGATTTCCTTCGCCCGGACGCGGGTCACCGGGGCCCCCCTCTGGAGCCAGGCCCGGAGGTGGGGCACGATGGCGAGCGCCTGGTGGCCGGGCCTGCCCCCATGGGGCCCGGCCGGGCACAGCCCGAAGAGGCAACGTGGGTCCCCCCTCCAATGGGCTCACCACCCATAGCAGGGGTCATAGAGGTCGGGTGCGATGTGAGCTGGGCGGAAGCCGAAGGCAGGGCACTTGGCGGTCTGATCCTCGGCTACAGAAGCTAGCTCTTGGGACGTGGAACGTCACCTCGCTGGGGGGGAAGGAGCCTGAGCTAGTGCGCGAGGTGGAGAAGTTCCGGCTATATATAGTCGGACTCACTTCGACGCACAGCAAGGGCTCTGGAACCAGTTCTCTCGAGAGGGGCTGGACTCTCTTCCACTCTGGCGTTGCCGGCAGTGAGAGGCGACGGGCTGGGGTGGCAATTCTTGTTTCCCCCCGGCTCAGAGCCTGCACATTGGAGTTCAACCCGGTGGACGAGAGGGTAGCTTCCCTCCGCCTTCGGGTGGGGGAACGGGTCCTGACTGTGGTTTGCGCTTATGCGCCAAACCACAGCTCAGAGTACCCACCCTTTTTGGATTCACTCGAGGGAGTACTTGAGAGTGCGCCCCCGGGTGATTCCCTCGTTCTACTGGGAGACTTCAATGCTCATGTTGGCAGCGACAGTGAAACCTGGAGAGGCGTGATTGGGAAGAATGGCCGCCCGGATCTGAATCCGAGTGGTGTTTTGTTATTGGACTTTTGTGCTCGTCACAGATTGTCAATAACAAACACCATGTTCAAACATAAGGGTGTCCATATGTGCACTTGGCACCAGGACACCCTAGGCCGCAGTTCCATGATCGACTTTGTAGTTGTGTCATCGGATTTGCGGCCTCATGTTTTGGACACTCGGGTGAAGAGAGGGGCGGAGCTTTCTACCGATCACCACCTGGTGGTGAGTTGGCTGCGATGGTGGGGGAGGATGCCGGACAGACCTGGCAGGCCCAAACGCATTGTGAGGGTTTGCTGGGAACGTCTGGCAGAGTCTCCTGTCAGAGAGAGTTTCAATTCCCACCTCCGGAAGAACTTTGAACATGTCACGAGGGAGGTGCTGGACATTGAGTCCGAATGGACCATGTTCCGCGCCTCTATTGTCGAGGCGGCTGATTGGAGCTGTGGCCGCAAGGTAGTTGGTGCTTGTCGTGGCGGTAATCCTAGAACCCGTTGGTGGACACCGGCGGTGAGGGATGCCGTCAAGCTGAAGAAGGAGTCCTATCGGGTTCTTTTGGCTCATAGGACTCCTGAGGCAGCGGACAAGTACCGACAGGCCAAGCGGTGTGCGGCTTCAGCGGTCGCAGAGGCAAAAACTCGGACATAGGAGGAGTTCGGTGAGGCCATGGAAAACGACTTCCGGACGGCTTCGAAGCAATTCTGGTCCACCATCCGCCGCCTCAGGAAGGGGAAGCAGTGCACTATCAACACCGTGTATGGTGAGGATGGTGTTCTGCTGACCTCGACTGCGGATGTTGTGGATCGGTGGAGGGAATACTTCGAAGACCTCCTCAATCCCACCAACACGTCTTCCTATGAGGAAGCAGTGCCTGGGGAGTCTGTGGTGGGCTCTCCTATTTCTGGGGCTGAGGTTGCTGAGGTAGTTAAAAAGCTCCTCGGTGGCAAGGCCCCAGGGGAAGATGAGATCCGCCCGGAGTTCCTTAAGGCTCTGGATGCTGTGGGGCTGTCTTGGTTGACAAGACTCTGCAGCATCGCGTGGACATCGGGGGAGGTACCTCTGGATTGGCAGACCGGGGTGGTGGTTCCTCTTTTTAAGAAGGGGAACCGGAGGGTGTGTTCTAACTATCGTGGGATCACACTCCTCAGCCTTCCCGGTAAGGTCTATTCAGGTGTACTGGAGAGGAGGCTACGCCGGATAGTCGAACCTCGGATTCAGGAGGAACAGTGTGGTTTTCGTCCTGGTCGTGGAACTGTGGACCAGCTCTATACTCTCGGCAGGGTCCTTGAGGGTGCATGGGAGTTTGCCCAACCAGTCTACATGTGTTTTGTGGACTTGGAGAAGGCATTCGACCGTGTCCCTCGGGAAGTCCTGTGGGGAGTGCTCAGAGAGTACGGGGTATCGGACTGTCTGATTGTGGCAGTCCGCTCCCTGTATGATCAGTGCCAGAGCTTGGTCCGCATTGCCGGTAGTAAGTCGGACACGTTTCCAGTGAGGGTTGGACTCCGCCAAGGCTGCCCTTTGTCACCGATTCTGTTCATAACTTTTATGGACAGAATTTCTAGGCGCAGTCAAGGCGTTGAGGGGATCTGGTTTGGTGGCTGCAGGATTAGGTCTCTGCTTTTTGCAGATGATGTGGTCCTGATGGCTTCATCTGGCCAGGATCTTCAGCTCTCACTGGATCGGTTCGCAGCTGAGTGTGAAGCGACTGGGATGAGAATCAGCACCTCCAAGTCCGAGTCCATGGTTCTTGCCCGGAAAAGGGTGGAGTGCCATCTCCGGGTTGGGGAGGAGATCTTGCCCCAAGTGGAGGAGTTCAAGTACCTCGGAGTCTTGTTCACGAGTGGGGGAAGAGTGGATCGTGGGATCAACAGGCGGATCGGTGCGGCGTCTTCAGTAATGCGGACGCTGTATCGATCCGTTGTGGTGAAGAAGGAGCTGAGCCGGAAGGCAAAGCTCTCAATTTACCGGTCGATCTACGTTCCCATCCTCACCTATGGTCATGAGCTTTGGGTTATGACCGAAAGGACAAGATCACGGGTACAAGCGGCCGAAATGAGTTTCCTCCGCCGGGTGGCGGGGCTCTCCCTTAGAGATAGGGTGAGAAGCTCTGCCATCCGGGAGGAGCTCAAAGTAAAGCCGCTGCTCCTCCACATCGAGAGGAGCCAGATGAGGTGGTTCGGGCATCTGGTCAGGATGCCACCCGAACGCCTCCCTAGGGAGGTGTTTAGGGCACGTCCCACCGGTAGGAGGCCGCGGGGAAGACCCAGGACACGTTGGAAAGACTATGTCTCCCGGCTGGCCTGGGAACGCCTCGGGGTCCCACAGGAAGAGCTGGACGAAGTGGCTGGGTAGAGGGAAGTCTGGGCTTCCCTGCTTAAGCTGCTGCCCCCGCGACCCGACCTCGGATAAGCGGAAGAAGATGGATGGATGGGATGGATAAACATGCAGTTCGAATATTGCAGATGGAGACGCAACAACTTCCAACTTCGTTCGACATTTGAAGTTGCACAAAGAAGGGTAAGTTTTGAATGCAAGCTAACATTTATTGGCTAAGTAACGTGACTTTTATTTGCTGTGTAGTTAAATCAGTGACGCTGTAAACTCACTGCTAACGCTATAACCATAGACATCTTATAAGGGTACGCAGCATCGAGCGCTACTGCCTACTGGCGCTGACAAGACGCGGGGCCGCCATCTTGGAGTGGTGATCCGCTCCACTCAGTGCAATTCATTTGGCAGGAGCAATGAATAAATGATAAATAAATGGGTTGTACTTGTATAGCGCTTTTCTACCTTCAAGGTACTCAAAGCGCTTTGACACTACTTCCACATTTACCCATTCACACACACATTCACACACTGATGGAGGGAGCTGCCATGCAAGGCGCTAACCAACACCCATCAGGAGCAAGGGTGAAGTGTCTTGCTCAGGACACAACGGACATGACGAGGTTGGTACTAGGTGGGGATTGAACCAGGGACCCTCGGGTTGCGCACGGCCACTCTTCCACTGCGCCACGCCGTCCAGACAGCGCATTTAATTCATCTTACCTCACTGAATACCACTGATTTTCACGTGCTTCTTTGTCTACGTGTAGCTATGATAAAAGACACATGTTTTGGCGTGTTTTATTATACATAGTTTGCTTAACAGTAATAGAATAATCTTATATGCTATAAGTGACCAGACGTCCGAGATCAAAACTGGGAATATAATCCCAGAGAAGGTAGGGGAAAAAAATGGTCAGCTATTTTTAAATTGAAGAAACAATATGATTAGGTTATATATACATGCGTATATCCTACATAAACAAATTATCGGACATCTCTACTTTAAACCTTTCTTTTTTAGCACCAAAAACAATTATCTCAGTTTTATCTTCATTTAGTTGTAGGAAATTTTGGCACAGCTTAGATGTTTATACATTTGTGTTATTCCATGATCCTTGGTTATGAAAACGCATTTGATGACAGAACTTCCTGGAAAAAAAGAACTTTGGCAAATAAGTACACTCCCAGCATCCAAAATTATAATATTTTTTGTGAACACAGTCAAAGTAGGGTGGTGATTATTTTTAACCCGACTCTCGCCAGATCCTTGTAGTTTGCTGAGCTCCACACCAGGATCTGGGCTCGAGGGCATTGCAAACTCCTTCAAGATAGCAAAAAATAATGAACAAATCAGGATCGCCGGGCGGGATTTCATAGATGTGACGTAACGCCGAAGCGACTGTTTGATTCAAACAACAATGACGACATGCTGCGAGGAGTCGTGTGCTGACATTGATTCTGCTATTGGAACTGTTCTGCAACATCAATCGTCTACTGACATTGCTGCGTTGTTTCAGTAAAAGTTCTCTAACTTTTCGCTCTGTCGTTATCCAATATGTCAGCTGTTCTGTTTTGGATTTCCCAGCGTCACAAGTTGATTTCGATATGAGTGGTTGAGGTAGCACGTCATTCAAGATAACGGACAAGTGGTTTATCCAATCAGTTACAATTATTTTTACAAGGCCCCGCCTTCTGAAATACATCTACTATTGAGAAGTCCCAGATCCTTGTGTGGAGCTCAGCGCACTACAAGGATCTGGCGAGAGTCAGGTTAGGTTATTTTATAAACAAACATCACTGCAGAGCCTAAAATAATACACATCGGGACAACTGAAGCAATTTCACATACTCTGAAATAAAACTGACCTGACAATAATGCACATGAATGCAACCAGCATGTTATATGGAGGGTGGATATGGAAGTGAAGAGTGAACTATAATAACTATACACACCAATACACATAATATACATAGGATACACATCACAACAGTGACGTGCAGTCAGGGGAGGCAGGTGAGGCGGGGCCTCACGTGCCATCATGGAAAGAAAAACATTTTAAAAAGAAAAAAAGATAATTGAATTGTTATATGTATCCAGTGATTATACTATAAAGTTATTTTCCATTTAACTTCACCAGTTTTAGATTATTTTTTATTCAAAATTGCTGAATTTTCACATTTGCCGTTCAAATACTGAGAAGAGACTTGCGGTGAGTCAGCAGCCAGTTGAGGCACGTCACTGAGTTGAGCCTCACCATGGATTACGCAATGACTCGGCTGCTGGCCTGCTGTGCAGTGAGACCGTATTGCTATATGAATCATATTATACATTTCCATAGTTTAGTTAGCTGAGGTATATAATGTACAGTGTATTTTGTCAACAACTGTATGTGTGTAACGTATTTCTTGTGCTGAGCAATCATAAAACTGCTGCGAAGAAGCACTGTGTGAGGCTCGCAGTAATCCCGCCTCCTGGTGGTAGAGGGCGGTAGTGATCCCAGAGATCATTCATGCGACTACTCGGCTGCAGAAGAAGTGACAACAAGCAGCAACAGTTAGCAGCGATGTTTCCTCTTGCCTGGACTATTAACATGGAAGATTACATATCTAAAATAAAACAGTTTTCTAAACTGGACTTTCAATCGAAGCAGGAGGTAATACTTAAAGGAAAATCTCCATCAAGACAGAGAGACTTTTAAAACTGAAGAAAGATAAGGAAGGCTTCTATAAACAAGTTATCGATGCTTTTGTTCAAAAGGAGCTGTGCATGGACTTCATTTATAAGTAAAGGTAAGACCATAATAAAGTTGTTTTTTTTATTAAATGTGCTTTTTTGTGTGCTACAGTTTGTATGTGTAAAGTTAAAGTTAAGTTAAAGTACCAATGATTGTCACACACACTATGTGTGGTGAAATTTGTCCTCTGCATTTGACCCATCCCCTTGCTCACCCCCTGGGAGGTGAGGGGAGCAGTGGGCAGCAGTGGGCAGCAGCGGCGCCGCGCCCGGGAATCATTTTTGGTGATTTAACCCCCAATTCCAACCCTTGATGTTGAGTGCCAAGCAGGGAAGAATGCTGGTATGAGCTTTTAAACATAACCTGTTAGCTGCTGCCAATCAAATGGTGAATAAGATACTCTTTAGGGTTCAGTTTGTAAATCTGACTGTGATGAAGTCAGTGCCTCACCAGCCATGAACCTCACCGCACGTCACTGCATCACAATAACCACCTATGGAGGAGTGTGTATGTCATAATGTGTCACACAGTTGTCAAATGTACAATTGAATGGAGTCCACATTTGGAGTTGTTTTTTGAGGGCAGTATTTATTGACATGTTTTACATATCAGACTCAACTGTCCCCCTGATGGGCCTTTGGACCTTGGTGTGCGTGCTCTTACTGCAGCCTTGTTGCTAGTTTTTGGCGTTGGAGAGATGCTGGCAGGCAGAAGAGGGACTTCCACACGAGATGAGCAGTCTTTGTGTTGGACTGTGGGATCCAAACATCTGAGTTTCACCGTCTCCATCAGTTCAGCTCAGAACCTTTCAGTCGTCTTCTGATAATCTTGACCATAGATGGTGAAATCCCTAAATTCCTTGCTAGCTCGTTGAGAAATGTTGTTCTTAAACTGTTCGACAATTTGCTCACACATTTGTCCACAAAGTGGTGACCCTCGCCCCATCCTTGTTTGTGAATTATTGAGCATTTCTTGGAAGCTGCTTTTATACCTAATCATGGCATCCACCTGTTCCCAATTAGCCTGTTCACCTGTGGGATGTTCCAAATAAGTGTTTGATGAGCATTCCTCAACTTTCTCAGTCTTTTTTGCCACTTGTGCCAGTTTTTGGAAACATGTTGCAAGCGTCAAATTCCAAATAAGCTAATATTTGAAAAAAATAACAAAGTTTACCAGTTCAACAAGTATCTTGTCTTTGTAATGTATTCAATTGAATAAGGGTTGAAAAGGATTTGCAAATCATTGTATTCTGTTTTTATTTACGGTTTACACAACATGCCAACTTCACTGGTTTTGGATTTTGAATGTATGTATAATTGTGTGTATGTGAGTAAGAATGTGCATTTGTATGTACAATATATTTGTCTCCCAGTGTGTGTGAGAGCCAAAGTACGGCCCCAGCCACCCAGAGAGTCCAACCCAAAACAGCAGGTACAGTGCCCAGGGAACAAGGAACCTACGGCACCACGTAGCCAGGAACCCCAGGGCCAGGGCCAGGCCCACGGTGGCACCTCGAGGGCCTGGCAGAGGACAAGGCACGAGAGAAGCAGGGGACAGCCAGCTCCCAAGCCAGGGACCTTGGGAGAGACCACACCCCACGCGGGACGCCCTGCCCCGAGGGGCCCAGAGACTCCCCGCAGCCAAACGGGAAGACCGCCCCGCCCCACCAGAAACCGGGCCCTCCACGAGCCCAACCCCCCCTCGGAGAGCATGGCAGGGCAAATTTGAAAATATTTCTTGAAAAAAAAAAACGTTTTCACATTGTCATTATGGGGTATTGTTTGTAGATTTTTGATGACAAAAATAAACGTATTACATTTTGGATTAAAGCTGTAAAATGACAAAATATGGAAAAAGTAAAGCGCTGTGAATACTTTCTGAAGACACTTTACCTTTTGGTAGTAATACATATATAATACATATTACTATCATATTTCATATGTATTATTACCAAGAGGTATTTTTATTTAGTAGTAGATACATCATATTTATCACTAACAAGAGGTAATGTCAAAGTGCAAAAAACAGTAATGGAACAACATTTGAGCATTAGGATTATGTTTGTTTACAGTTTGTGTGGTTATCCTTAATCAATCAATCAATAAAAAAATTATTTATACAGCCTTAATCAGAAATGTCTTCAAGGGCTGCACAAACTACAACGACACCCTCGGTTTTAATCCCACATCAGGGCAAGAAAGAACTCAACCCAATGCGAGCAATGTGAAACCTTGGAAGGGACCGCAGATGTGGACCCCCCACTCCCTGGGTGACCGGTGCAATGGATGCCAAATGGATATGGTTAATAATGTGAGAGTCCAGACTATAGACTTAGACTTAGACTTCCTTTTTATTGTCATTCAAATTTGAACTTTACAGCACAGATAAGAACGACATTTCGTTACATAAGCTCATGGTAGTGCAGAATAAAAAAGCAATAAGGTGTATATATAAATAAATAAATATATATAAATAATATATAAATATATATATAAAATAAATAAATATATATAAATAAATAAATAGATTACTGTACAGATAAATATATTGCACTTTTTCACATGCGTCCACGTTTATGGATGTATGTTATATTGTCTTTTTTAGCGAGTTAATCCATTTTGGGGGCAGTTGAGCGGATATTTTAATTATGATGCGTTCAAGAGTCTTACGGCCTGAGGGAAGAAGCTGTTACAGAACCTGAAGGTTCTGCTTCGGAGGCTGCGGAACCTCTTTCTAGAGTCCAGCAGTGAAAACAGTCCTTGTATAGTCAGGCCAGCAGGAAATCCTCTTGCATGCAGATAAGTCAGCAGCGCAGAGACGTCACCAACTGATGCACAGATGAGTGGTGGTCCAGACTTGGAACAGCTAGTACATCCTCTGTGTCCGTGACCACCTAAAATCGTCTCGACCGTGGCCACCCAAAATCCTCTCCACGTAGGAGAGGGGGGAAGAGCAGAAAAGAGAGAGGGCAGATCAACTTGTCTAAAAAAAGGAACCTTTATAAAGGCTCGGGGGTATAAATGAGTTTTAAGATGGGACTTAAATGTTCCTACTGAGGTAGCATCCCTACCTGTCTGGAGCCTGAATAGAAAACAGATACCGTATTTTCCGCACTATAAGGCGCACCGGATTATAAGGCGCACCTTCAATGAATGGCCTATTTTAAAACTCTGTTCATATATAGGTTGATTGGCAACACTAAATTGGCCCTAGTGTGTGAATGTTGACTGTCTATCTGTGTTGGCCCTGCGATGAGGTGGCGACTTGTCCAGGGTGTACCCCGCCTTTCGCCCGATTGTAGCTGAGATAGGCTCCAGCGCCCCCCGTGACCCCAAAGGGAATAAGTGGTAGAAAATGGATGGATGGATGGATGTTCATATATAAGGCGCACCGCATTATAAGGCGCATAGAATAGACGCTACAGTAGAGGCTGGGGTTACATTATGCATCCCGTAGTTGCGAGATCTGTTGTGGCTCAATATTGGCCCATATATAAGGTGCTCCGGATTATAAGGCGCACTGTCAGCTTTTGAGAAAATTGGAGGTTTTTAGGTGCGCCTTATAGTGCGGAAAATACGGTACATATTTTGGGCTCTGAGAATTATTCTCTTCGTACACAGATTTCTGGCTGGGACATATGGCACAATACAGCAAGATAAGATGGAGCTAGACCGTTTAGTATTTCATACGTAAGTAGTAAAACCTTAAAGTCACATCTTAAGGGCACAGGAAGCCAGTGCAGGTGAGCCAGTATAGACGTAATATGATCAAACTTTCTTGTCCTTGTCAAATGTCTAGCAGTCGCATTTTGTTCCAACTGTAATATTTTAATGCTAGACATATGGAGACCCAAAAATAATACGTTACAATAATCGAGACGAGACGTAAGGAACACATTAATAATTGTCATTTACTCGCATGGCTGCGGTAGTCGTGACCCCAAGGTGCAAAAGACAGGAGGATGATGTGCAGGTAAGACAAGTATTTAATTATATTCAACACAGGATGAGCAGTCATGCACACAGAATGCAGCTAGGAGTCAGTGACAAAAACAATCCTCGAGCCCTGAAAGGGCGAGGCAGGCATTTACAGCTGATTGACAACCACTACCAGGTGTGGCCAGGCTGCTTATGAGGTCAGAATCGTGATACCGGTCATGAGCAGAGGGTGAATAACCGCTGTTTTGAATGCTAGGGGAAAAGTACCAGAGTAAAGTGATAAGTTAATAGTATTTAGCACTGATGGTCCTAATATTACAAACAGCTCCTTGATGTGTTTCCCAGGAAGTGGGTCAAGTAAACGTGTTTGTTTTGTCCTATTTACAAGTTGCAAGAGTTGTTATTTCTTAAAAAAAAAGAGAGATTACCTTAAATCCTCAGTGCAATGTTCTGTTTTTGTTTTTGCTTTATGTCAATAGTGCTGTATATGTGTGTGTGTGTGTGTGTGTGTGTGTGTGTGTGTGTGTGTGTGTGTGTGTGTGTGTGTGTGTGTGTGTGTGTGTGTGTGTGTGTGTGTGTGTGTGTGTGTGTGTGTGTGTTTTATTCTCTTCTTCTATTAATGTACATGTTTTTGTTTGTTTTTTGTTTTGTTTTGTAAAGCACTTTGTGCTTGCCACTTGCCTGTGTCTGAAAAGTGCTATATAAACAAAGTCTGATTTGATATGATTATTTTGGAGCTCAATATACATTCGTATCTGTGTTAATAGAACCCAGTTGGAGATGGGAAGTGTTATCCTTAGTCTCCTTTCTAATGAGTTACATTTTCTCAGTAAAGAATGGCATAAAGTCATCAGCCGAGTGGGTGGAGCTACTGGGAGAGGTCCATTGTTGGGTTAGCGACGCTACTGTATAAAACAAATATTTAGGATCATTTTTATTGAGGCGGATGAGATTTGAGTAGTAATTAGTTGTAGCTGTGGTAAGAGCTTATTTATAAGTTAATAAACTAGCACTCCCTGCTTGATGGAAAACCTCAAGTTTAGTCGCACGCCAATTGCGCTCCAACGTTCTACATGATAGTTTAAAGTACCAGTGGAGTGGAAAAACAAGTTGACTTTATATGCTTATATGTAGGGCTGGGCGATATGGCCTTTTTTTAATATTGCGATATTTTAAGGCCATATCGCGATACACGATATATATCTCGATATTTTGCCTTAGCCTTGAATGAACACTTGATACATATAATCACAGCAGTATGATAATTCTATGTGTCTACATTAAAACATTATTCTTCATACTGCATTAATATATGCTACTTTAAAACTTTCATGCAGAGAAGGAAATCACAACTAAAAAAATCACAATTGTTTTCATATGGTGTTGATCTGGAAATGTTTGCCTCGGCATTTTGATGGTGTGGGCGTGTGGCACCATCGTTGACGTGCGGAGTAAGCACTCTTCATTCTCTAGCAGGTGACTTTTCAAATGATGCTACATATTAGCAGTAATGCTACTTTTTATAGCAACGCTTTCGCCCCACACTTGACAAATTACGGTTGTCTGTTTGACATATTCCCACTTGAAGCCAAACCACCGCCAGACGATGGATCCCCTGCTGTTTTTTGGGGGAATTAATTATTCCTTCATTTGTTACCAGATTCGCACCTTCTCTCTCTCGTATTACCGCTAGCATCACAGCTAACGTTAGCCATGCTGCGCGAGGGCGTATACGTATGTAACGTATGACGTGACAGTATGTGACATGTGTAGAAGCTGCGCTTGCTGTCTGTGAGAAGGAGAGACAGGAAAGAGCGAGGCGAGCTTGTAGTGTAATGCCCGCAGCTAAAAGCAACTGCGTGAAAACTAATACTCGAATATCACGATATAGCACAGAGACAAACCCGCGATGTATCGCGCATATCGATATATCGCCCAGCCCTACTTATATGTGTTTAATTGTATCCATTAAACCCTATCCAATTGTAAAAAGTATGTGAAAACACAGTTTAAACATCACACAATGCCACAAATTCAGTCAGCCATATTGAATATTGCGCTCTGAATACCTTTGGCTATTTTCGGAGATTGACGTCACAATAGTAACACTTCTGCACTCTGACAATGTTGTCAGATCAGTCATACTGGAAATATGCAAACATTAGAAAGAAATGTGGTGTTTATCATTCACAATACTTATGTAAGACAAGAACACATATGCTTGTTTTTTTATGCATTTGAAATCGTAAATAAATAGCCAACAATTGATTCAACAGGGGACTTGAGGGTCCTCTGTTGCGCTCATTATACTCTATCTAAAAACATCCAGAAACTGCCAACAATACTCCATTTAGATGTCGTGACCTGAAAATTAACCAAATATGAGTGATATTGTTATTTTAAGCACCAATGCAGACAGACTATTTTAGCGGCACATTGAAAGCAGAGAGCTAATGCTAGCTTACACTGCTACAGTTGACACACTGAGGCGACAGCTGCTTCTGCTCTGTCTCAAACTTGCTAAAAGTACATTTCGGATTATAATTCATGCAGCTTTCACCTGGTAGTAGAAAAATGTGGCCATGGTCTGACAGTCTGGTCGACTTTGACATTTCTTTGAAATGGCCAGATAGACCCCACAAGACGCTTCCTGCAGGAAATATTTTTTAACATTTGTGAGGATTGCGATTGAATCTTGATCTAAACGGCTTTATGTGAGCGTCCCGTCCGTCGGCATCCCAGCGAGAGTGGAAATATTACAGAAAGTGTTTGTTTTATTTTGGTTTGTGATTGTTAGTTTGTATGTTGCAGATGCTACTGTCACAATGAAACTGTATCCATCACTTAGCTTCTAAAACTAATTGCTCATCCTCTTTGTGTTTGGGCTCAAAAATATAATGTCCTGGATCATAATTTTTCCAAAAGTAATAGTTGTTGGCTCTCACTAAGTCTGCTTGATTAGCATTGTTGTTGATAGGTAAGGGATCTTTGTTTCCTAGCACAATGTCAGGCAATCACGTGACTGGCCTCCTCATTATCTCTCAAAATGGCTCGGGAATCTCTGTGAGATTGTAGCTATTTTGATCATATCTATTTGAAGTTTTTTGGTGTCATAAATCAGACAAATAATATAACAGCTTCAGTCCATCCATCCAATCCATTTTCTACCGCTTATCCCTTTCGGGGTCGCTGGATCCTATCTCAGCAGCATTCGGGCAGAAAGCAGGGTACACCCTGGACAAGTCGCCACAGCTTCAATATAAAGGCAAATTGTTTTTCCACTCTACTGGTACTTTAAGAGGTCTGGTTTCTTCTGTGAACCAGTAGGTACGCCTTAGGGGCCTTTTTAAGCTTAAGCGGTGCTCTACTATCAATGGCGTTACGCAGGGCATTGTTAAAGTTGTTAGTGAAGTTATCGAGAGCGACCACATAATTTGGGAATTGAGCCAATACCGAGGGCAGTAGGCCAGCAAGAGTCGTAGTTGTAGCAGCAAATAATGTGGCGGCTGCTAAAGCATTGGTTATTAGTATTTTGTTGACAATGAGTCAGAACTTAGATTTTTATTTTAAAATCTCACATGATAATTATATTATCTGCGTGCGTCACTAGATCAGTAACAAACTCTGAAAATTCGCTGATAAAGTCTGTATAAGGCCCAGGGGGCGATAGATAACAGCCAGATGGAGAGGTAGCGGTGTGACAGACCTCAAATGATTTATATGTATTACTTGGGTTAGGGCTAAGGTTAAGGTTAAGGTTAAGGTTTTCATTGGATATTAGTGCGACCCCTACAGCCCTTTTAAGGGGACGGGCAGTATGTGCACTTGTATAGTTAGAAGGAGATGTCTCGTTAAGTGGAAAAAACTCATCCGATTTTAGCCAAGTCTCACTGAAACCAATGGTGTTAAGATTGTTGTCTTTAATGACCTCATTAACTAATAGCGCTTTGACAGGCAAGGATCTGATGTTTAAAAAGCCCATATTATAGGTTTTGGGCTATTTTGAGGCATTTTTGTTACTGGTATCAGTAATACTGATATTAATAACATTACGTCTATTTCGAAAAGTGATTTAGAATTTCAGAAGCATTGATGTATATCAGCAATCCATCATTTCCAACTGTAACAGTAACAAAAGTAACTGCTGTGAAGTAGAAAGGGGGTAGGATTGAACAAGCTTTGCTTCTCCCTACTCTTTTACGGACATGTTTTAAGGAAAAAAACATGCATAATATGTGATGTATCGCATTGACATACATATATTGCCCTCATGGAAACAACTATATTTATAGTGATGCTGTTTATATTATTGTGAAACAATAAACGGATCATATTTTTCTATACACCAGCTTCTGGTCCATGTCATCATTGGACCTGTTCCAGCGGGGATACCAGCCTTAGAAATTAACGGTCTCTCCCCATTGGAGGTTGCCGTTGTCCAACTCGGTAATGTTAAACGTAGGATTGTTGTGCATCATTCCACTTTGCCACATTATTAGTATTTCCATCCATCCATCCATTTACTACCGCTTGTCCCTTTCGAGGTCACGGGAGGTGCTGGAGCCTCCATCCATCCATTTTCTACCACTAATCCCTTTCGAGGTCACGGGGGGTGCTGGAGCCTATCTCAGTATTTTACAAGGGCAAAAATGAGTAACATACTAACAGTCTGTTTAAAAAAACGCATATCCAAGGTTAAAACAATCTCCATCCACACAAATGTGGTTTCAAAACTGTTTATGTCTACACTCAAACGCATACACCTGCTGTCATGCACATTTTGTCCGATCAGAAGCCTGGAAAAAGCAGCCACAGCTGACTTGGTGGCATTACACCTCTGTTATTATAATGTTTATTTGGATATATTAGACGTACAATGCCATGTCCATTGTCTTTAAAACCACCCTGCACTTACACAGAGCCCTGGGAACATTATGATTCTTTTGTTTAGTGTCTACATGTTATGGTAGGACTAAGGGGAGGTGACGGCGACAGACACCAGGGGATGGTATATACAATTATTTATTATATATATAGTATATATATATATATATATATATAATAATAAAACAATACTAATATAAACTAAACTAATGAAATGTAGTGTGTGACAAAACCCTAGAGTGAGTGGTGTAAGACTATGTGTGTAGTTAGCTGTTGTGTATTACCGTTCTGTTGGATGAGGGAGCAGACAAGTCCAAAGAGGGCAAGGCAAAAGGGGTCCAAGAGGCAGGCAGATGATCCGGGGCGAGAGTGAGGCGTCAGAATCCAGGGGCGAGAGAAAGGTCGAGGAACGAAGGAGGCAGTCAGAGTCGAGAGGGAGATCCAGGGGAAAGTGAGACGCACAGCTCACTTTACAGGCGACGGAGGGTACTGCGGGGACACGGGAGAAGACAAAGGACAAATCAAGGCACGGAGAGGAAACACGAATAGAGCATAAAGCTTGTTGCTTACGGTACACCATGAGAAAACTAAGTTCCCGCGCCGATCCTAGGGTCCACTGGTCTTTTAAACAGCTCGCCCTCATCAGTTCCAGGTGTGATGATTGCCAGCGAGTGATTGCAGCTGGTGGCTGCAGCAGGGCGGAGATGCGCGCGGGGCGTTCCTGGATGTGCGCACCCGTGGGCGTGTCCCGAGGTGCGCACAGACGGAGCCTCCAAGTGTTCCCACAGAGGAGGGAGAATCAGACTGCGCGTGCGCCGTAACGTCACAGGTTGTGGAGCTCCTCACATCTGCACATTGTTTACAATCATGGCCACCAGCAGTGAGAGCGATTTGGACCGAGAAAGCGACAATTTCCTCATTAATTTGAGCGAGGATGAAAGATTTGTGGATGAGGAAAGTGAGAGTGAAGGACTAGAGGGCAGTGGGAGCGATTCAGATAGGGAAGATGCTGTGAGAGGCGGGTGGGACCTGATATTCAGCTGGGAATGACTAAAACCGTAAATAAACACAAGATATATATATATATATATATATATATATATATATATATATATATATATATATATATATATATATATATATATATATATATATATATATATATATATATACTCTATTAGCCACAACACAACCAGGCTTATATTTAATATGCCACAAATCAATCCCGCATAACAAACACCTCCCCCCTCCCGTCCATATAACCCGCCAATACAACTCAAACACCTGCACAACACACTCAATCCCACAGCCGAAAGTACCGTTCACCTCCCCAAAGTTCATACAGCACATATATTTCCCCAAAGTCCCCAAAGTTACGTACGTGACATGCACATAGTGGCACGCACGTACGGGCAAGCGATCAAATGTTTGGAAGCCGCAGCTGCATGCGTACTCACGGTACCGTGTCTGCGTATCCAACTCAAAGTCCTCCTGGTAAGAGTCTCTGTTGTCCCAGTTCTCCACAGGCCAATGGTAAAGCTTGACTGTCATCTTTCGGGAATGTAAACAATGAAACACCGGCTGTGTTTGTGTTGCTGCAGCCGCCCGCAATACACCGCTTCCCACCTACAGGTTTCTTCTTTGCTGTCTCCATTGTTCATTGAACAAATTGCAAAAGATTCACCAACACAGATGTCCAGAATACTGTGGAATTTTGCGATGAAAACAGACGACTTAATAGCTGACCACCATGCTGTCCCAAAATGTCCTCTACAATCCGTGACGTCACGCGCAGACGTCATCATACCGAGACGTTTTAAGCAGGATATTTCGCGCAAAATTTAAAATTGCACTTTAGTAAGCTAACCCGGCCGTATGTTGCAATGTTAAGATTTCATCATTGATATATGAATTATCAGACTGCGTGGTCGGTAGTAGTGGGTTTCAGTAGGCCTTTAAATAAGGACTAAAACATGAGATAATGTTGCACCAGAGGTGTCAAAAAGTCTTGATTGTCAAAGTTGTCCCATCAGGTGGAGGTCCGACAGCAATCGTATCCAAAACAGCCGACTGTCATTAGCACTGGCAGGAGTGTCGCAAAGCAATTTTAATGTGTCTTTTTTCTAATGTAGAGTAATAATAGAAGCTTATTTACGTTCAAACATACAGTAAGTCCTCGTATAGTGTGTCTAAAGCCAGCAAGGCAGTGTTGTTGAGCTTTGGCAAGGACAGCACAGAACCGTGACGTCATCAGAGGAGTACTAGTCTCTGTGTACATGCATACGCTAAGTGGATAGCTTTGGAACTCTACACTTTGGCCAGCGTTTGCAAAAGTCTGTGTTTTTAAGAACCAAAGTATGCGTTTGCGTGTGGACATGAGGCCTAAACGTAGAGATAGATATGTGTTTATTAAGTACTGTATCCGTGTTCGTGTGGACATGGCCTAAGACGTAGTAAAACACATACAGTACGACTGCAAGTACAGAAAGTGGTAACGCAGCTGTAGAAGGATTTTACATTGTGCCATGCTGGCAGATTCTGTTTCATATGGGATTGGTTAAAAAGCTGTGGCAATGGGCAACATAGGCAATTGTTCTGGGGTGTCATTCTCAAGGGGCACCACAAGGATGATGGATTTCCTGCCAGGAAAAATAATAAGCTGCACTGTGAAGTGTTTTAGCACTGTCAATCAGAGGTGCCTATGTTAAACAAACACCCCCCCGTGTTGTATGGCTGCACCTGCGGTTGTAACAACTGAATATTGTGGCGCTGCAAAAAATACTATTCCTTTTTTTTTGTCCTGTTCAGCTAATCAGGCAAATCATATTGTTGATGAAGATGCCCACCTGCTCAGTAGCCTTGTTTACCTGCTCGGTGGCCTTGTGGTGAGAGTGTCCGCTCTGAGACTGGAAGGTTGTGAGTTCAAACCGGCCGAGTCATACCAAAGACTACGAACCCCGTTTCCATATGAGTTGGGAAATTGTGTTAGATGTAAATATAAACTGAATATAATGATTTGACAAATCCTTGTCAACCCATATTCAATTGAATGCACTACAATGACAAGATATTTGATGTTCAAACTCATAAACTTTTTTTTTTTTTTGCAAATAATAATTAACTTAAAATTTCATGGCTGCAACATGTGCCAAAGTAGTTGGGAAAGGGCATGTTCACCACTGTGTTACATGACTTTTTCTTTTAACAACACTCAATAAACGATTGGGAACTGAGGAAACTAATTGTTGAAGCTTTGAAAGTGGAATTCTTTCCCATTCTTGTTTTATGTAGAGCTTCAGTCGTTCAACAGTCCGGGGTCTCCGCTGTCGTATTTTACGCTTCATAATGCGCCACACATTTTCGATGGGAGACAGGTCTGGACTGCAGGCAGGCCAGGAAAGTACCCGCACTCTTTTTTTACGAAGCCACGCTGTTGTAACACGTGCTGAATGTGGCTTGGCATAGTCTTGCTGAAATAAGCAGGGGCGTCCATGAAAAAGACGGCGCTTAGATGGCAGCATATGTTGTACCAAAATCTGTATGTACCTTTCAGCATTAATGGTGCTTTCACAGATGTGTAAGTTACCCATGCCTTGGGCACTAATGCACCCCCATACCATCACAGATGCTGGCTTTTGAACTTTGCGTCGATAACAGTCTGGATGGTTCGCTTCCCCTTTGGTCCGGATGACACGATGTCGAATATTTCCAAAAACAATTTGAAATGTGGACTCGTCAGACCACAGAACAATTTCCCACTTTGCATCAGTCCATCTTAGATGATCTCGGGCCCAGAGAAGCCGGCTGCGTTTCTGGATGTTGTTGATAAATGGCTTTCGCTTTGCATAGTAGAGCTTTAACTTGCACTTACAGATGTAGCGACAAACTGTATTTAGTGACAGTGGTTTTCTGAAGTGTTCCTGAGCCCATGTGGTGATATCCTTTAGAGATTGATGTCGGTTTTTGATACACGTGGAGTGATTTCTCCAGATTCTCTCAACCTTTTGATGATATTATGGACCGTAGATGTTGAAATCCCTAAATTTCTTGCAATTGCACTTTGAGAAACGTTGTTCCTAAACTGTTTGACTATTTGCTCACGCAGTTGTGGACTAAGGGTTGTACCTCGCCCCATCCTTTCTTGTGATAGACTGACATTTTTTGGGAAGCTGTTTTTATACCCAATCATGGCACCCACCTGTTCCCAATTAGCCTGCACACCTGTGGGATGTTCCAAATAAGTGTTTGATGAGCATTCCTCAACTTTATCAGTATTTATTGCCACCTTTCCCAACTTCTTTGTCACGTGTTGCTGGCATCAAATTCTAAAGTTAATGATTATTTGCACAAAAAAAATGTTTATCAGTTTGAACATCAAATATGTTGTCTTTGTAGCATATTTAACTGAATATGGGTTGAAAATGATTTGCAAATCATTGTATTCCGTTTATATTTACATCTAACACAATTTCCCAACTCATATGGAAACGAGGTTTGTATAAAAATGGGACCCATTGCCTCCCTGCTTGGCACTCAGCATCAAGGGTTGGAATTGGGGGTTAAATCACCAAAATTATTCCCGAGCACGGCCACCGCTGCTGCTCACTGCTCCCCTCACCTCCCAGGGGGTGAACATGGGGATGGGTCAAATGCAGAGGATAATTTCACGACACCTAGTGTGTGTGTGACTATCGTTGGTACTTTAACTTTAACTTTATTTGCTGTACAGATTTACTTTGTGGGATACTTCTCTTGTTGCCTTATTTGTATTTGACTTTATTGAATATCAAATATCAATATGAATCGCAATAATATTTTTACCAAGGGTATTGGGTTGGTTCTAGCGTGATGAGATTTTTCGTCCCCTTATGCCGTGACTTATTTTGAGTTTTTTGCTGTTTTCTTGTGTGTAGTGTCTTAGTTCTTGTCTTGCGCTCCTATTTTGGTGGCCTTTTCTCTTTTTTTGGTATTTTCCTATAGCAGTTTCATGTCTTCCTTTGAGCGATATTTCCCAATCTACTTTGTTTTAGCGATCAAGAATATTTCAGTTGTTTTTATCCTTCTTTGTGGGGACATTGTTGATTGTCATGTCATGTTCGGATGTACTGTACACCCCGTCTTTGCTCCACAGTAAGTCTTTGCTGTCGTCCAGCAGTCTGTTTTTGTTTTCTTTGTAGCCAGTTCAGTTTTAGTTTCGTTCTGCATAGCCTTTCCTAAGCTGCAATGCCTTTTCTTAGGGGCACTCACCTTTTGTTTATTTTTGGTTAAGACACCTTTTTACCTGCACGCTGCCTCCCGCTGTTTCCGACATCTACAAAGCAATTAGCTACCGGCTGCCACCTACTGATATGGTGATATGTTACACGGTTACTCTGCCGAGCTCTAGACAGCACCGACACTCAACAACAACATATCATTTACAGACTATAATTACTGGTTTGCAAAATATATTTTTAATCGAAATAGGTGAAATTAGATAATCTCCCACGGCACACCAGACTGTATCTCACGGCACACTACTGTGCCACGGCACAGTGGTTGAAAAACACTGATCTACATCTTTAAACTACACTTACACCAGTGTGGGTTTTAAGCTACATTTAAACCAGTGTGGGTGGCACTGGGAGCAGGTGGGTAAAGTGTCTTGCCCAAGGACACAACAGCAGTGACTAGGATGGTGGAAGCGGGGATCAAACCTGGAACCCTAAAGTTGCTGGCACGGCCACTCTACCAACTGAGCCACGCCACCCCACGGAGGAGGGCAGATCCATCTATAAATCAGTGTCATTCAGCATGTGATATTGTCTGCTCCTGTGTGTTCCTACTCGGTATGTAACATGTTTATCCCTGTCCTCCAGTGATCAGAAATGTAGTTTATTTTCTTTAATGGAGGTGATGATTATCAACTGAGGGGAGCGGCTCCACACTGTGTATGAACATACACGCTGCTTGTCGCTTCTGTAAGCCAAGGCACCAAAAGAAAATCGGGTATCGGGAACTGGTTTTAGTGATCAGCATTGAAAGGCATTAATCGACGTTTGCCGATCACATGCTTTTTTACTGAAATCGGCCGAAACTGATCTTAGACTGATCAAGCTGCGCATCCCTACAGTATAGTAGTAATTTGAATTAGCCAAATAAGGGAATATTTTTGGATGAACACCATTCTGATCAACAGTGGAAAAAATATTGTAAATCTTTACACATTAAACATACTGAACTGTGGAGGGCCAAATGGGACAAACGTAAGTAAATAAATATTTAAATAATTACTTCAAGTGGTCATATTATAATTTTAGTTTATACTTTTAAAGGGGACTTCCTGTCATGACGCGGCCCCTGGTCGCGCTGGCAGCATCACGCCCACACGCCGGCAAGGCTGTTGACGATCAGCAATCAGCACACCTGGGAGCCAGCCTCCTTGTCTCCAGTGACATCTGGCTGGCCGGCCGCACAGGCGGACATCAGCCGCCCTCGGCGCCCTCTGTGGCCAGTGCATGGACGCTTTTTGCGGCAACAGCAGCAACGTCCAGGACATGAGCGTGGTACTCGTGGGCTGCTGCGGTTATGGGGCCACTCACGTCTGCCTTCCCGACGGCCAAGAATGTAGCCGTTCCTTGGCCGTACGACTCGCCGGCTGCACCGGCGGGCTACTCTCCGCCGCCACCAGACTCGTCCCCGATGGATTCGGGGACACTTGGGCCGGCGACCCACCACCAGTTCCCCCCTCTGCCCTCCCTTGTTTCTTGATCTCATTGTTCTGCTCTCGGTCCTAAGACATCTGGAATCTGTCCGTAAGGAGGGGTATACTGTCACGGCGCGGGCTCGATCCCGCTTGTCATCTGCAGCAAGGGCTGTCAGCACCTCCGTTAGCATCAAGCCAGGACACGCCCCTGGTCGCGCTGGCCTCATCACGCCCGCACGCCGGCAAGGCTGTTGACGATCAGCAATCAGCACACCTGGGACTGATGAGGGCGAGCTGTATAAAGACCAGTAGACCCAAGGATCCGCACCGACTTCCATCCTGCGTACTCGCTCTCCCACTGTGACTTCCTTGTTTCCGTGTCTGATGTCCCTGTTGTCTTCCTGCAGTGCTTCCCGTCTTCTCCTGTGATCGAGCTGTGTGCCTCGACTCCTTTCCAGATTGCCTCCCCCGATCCTCGACCTCCCCTGCTCGGACACGGACACCGTTGCTTCGCCCCAGCCCCCCGACCGCTTGCTTGCCCACGGACTGCCTTCATGCCTTGTCCCTCCTCTCGATTCAACACTAAGTAAAACACTCAAGTAATTACCACACCTAGTCTAACACCACACTCTTGGATTTTGGTCACACTTCATTCTCTAGTTGATTATAGGATTATTGTGGTTTATTATATATATATTGTAGATATATAATAAAATACTTGGAACTATACCGCCTCCTTGTGGTTCTGTGACGTCAACTCCTCCTTTAAACGTAACACTTCCTATGCAAAACCAACATACCTTACCTATTGGTAACTGTTTTAGTGTATTTGTGATCTGCATAATCCATCCATTTTCTACCGCTTGTCCCTTTTTGGGGTCGCGGGGGGTGCTGGAGCCTATCTCAGCTGCATTTGGGCGGAAGGCGGGGTACACCCTGGACAAGTCGCCACCTCATCGGAGGGCCAACACAGATAGACAGACAACATTCACACTCACATTCACACACTAGGGCCAATTTAGTGTTGCCAATTAACCTATCCCCAGGTGCATGTTTTTGGCGATGGGAGGAAGCCGGAGTACCCGGAGAGAACCCATGCAGTCACGGGGAGAACATGCAAATTCCACACAGAAAGATCCCGAGCCCGGGATTGAACCCAGGACTGCTCAGGACCTTCGTATTGTGAGGCACATGCACTAACCCCTGTTCCACTGTGCTGCCCACCATCTGCAGAAGTCCGGGAAATGTGAAATCAAACCACGGAAGCATGGCGGAGATATTTTTAAAACAATCTTGGCTTCCTTCATACTTCCTCCAAACAAGCCGTTTAGAATTTGCCCAATTTGTGACGTTTTTCCCCAGTTGTATCAGCGGATATCTCCATATGTATTAAAAATTTACCCGAAGAGCTTCGCACCAGTACGTCATTGTAGTCTGTGTTATAGTCAGGAAGCTCTTTCTTTTTCTCTTTCCTCTTGTTGTGGGGCAGACTGGCTCGTACATTAACATGCATACACCGTTGTTGCCATTTCTAAGACAAAGTAGCATACATTTCAAACGTGTATCTGTCAGTAGACTCAATATGGGTGCGCTAAAAAATACAACCATGCTAACTGGGAAAAGACGCTGTTGAAGTGGAGGTATGTAATTCAGACCACCCACAAAATGGCACTTTCTGAAGAGACGGTCAGAAAGCGGCATGAAGATGTAAAACATAATTTACGCAACATTTTGACCAAAAAACACCTTTACATGTTATGTAGACCACAAGGAAATGTTTAAAATATAATAACATCCATCCATCCATCCATCCATCTTCTTCCGCTTATCCGAGGTCGGGTCGCGGGGGCAGCAACCTAAGCAGGGAAGCCCAGACTTCCCTCTCCCCAGCCACTTCGTCCAGCTCTTCCTGTGGAACCCCGAGGCGTTCCCAGGCCAGCCGGGAGACATAGTCTTCCCAACGTGTCCTGGGTCTTACCCGCGGCCTCCTACCGGTCTGACGTGCCCTAAGCACCTCCCTAGGGAGGCGTTCGGGTGGCATCCTGACCAGATGCCCGAACCACCTCATCTGGCTCCTCTCGATGTGGAGGAGCAGCGGCTTTACTTTGAGCTCCCCCCGGATGGCAGAGCTTCTCACCCTATCTCTAAGGGAGAGCCCCGCCACCCGGCGGAGGAAACTAATTTCGGCCGCTTGTACCCGTGATCTTGTCCTTTCGGTCATAACCCAAAGCTCATGACCGTAGGTGAGGATGGGAACGTAGATCGACCGGTAAATTGAGAGCTTTGCCTTCCGGCTCAGCTCCTTCTTCACCACAACGGATCGATACAGCGTCCGCATTACTGAAGACGCCGCACCGATCCGCCTGTCGATCTCACGATCCACTCTTCCCTCACTCGTGAACAAGACTCCGAGGTACTTGAACTCCTCCACTTGGGGCAAGATCTCCTCCCCAACCCGGAGATGGCACTCCACCCTTTTCCGGGCGAGAACCATGGACTCGGACTTGGAGGTGCTGATTCTCATCCCAGTCGCTTCACACTCGGCTGCGAACCGATCCAGTGAGAGCTGAAGATCCTGGCCAGATGAAGCCATCAGGACCACATCATCTGCAAAAAGCAGAGACCTAATCCTGCAGCCACCAAACCAGATCCCCTCAACGCCTTGACTGCGCCTAGAAATTCTGTCCATAAAAGTTATGAACAGAATCGGTGACAAAGGGCAGCCTTGGCGGAGTCCAACCCTCACTGGAAACGTGTCCGACTTACTGCCGGCAATGCGGACCAAGCTCTGGCACCGAGCATACAGGGAGCGGACCGCCACAATCAGACAGTCCGTTACCCCATACTCTCTGAGCACTCCCCACAGGACTTCCCGAGGGACACGGTCGAATGCCTTCTCCAAGTCCACAAAACACATGTAGACTGGTTGGGCAAACTCCCATGCACCCTCAAGGACCCTGCCGAGAGTATAGAGCTGGTCCACAGTTCTACGACCAGGACGAAAACCACACTGTTCCTCCTGAATCCGAGGTTCGACTATCCGGCGTAGCCTCCTCTCCAGTACACCTGAATAGACCTTACCGGGAAGGCTGAGGAGTGTGATCCCACGATAGTTAGAACACACCCTCCGGTTCCCCTTCTTAAAGAGAGGAACCACCACCCCGGTCTGCCAATCCAGAGGTACCTCCCCCGATGTCCACGCGATGCTGCAGAGTCTTGTCAACCAAGACAGCCCCACAGCATCCAGAGCCTTAAGGAACTCCGGGCGGTTCTCATCTTCCCCTGGGGCCTTGCCACCGAGGAGCTTTTTAACTACCTCAGCAACCTCAGCCCCAGAAATAGGAGAGCCCACCACAGACTCCCCAGGCACTGCTTCCTCATAGGAAGACGTGTTGGTGGGATTGAGGAGGTCTTCGAAGTATTCCCTCCACCGATCCACAACATCCGCAGTCGAGGTCAGCAGAACACCATCCCCGCCATACACGGTGTTGATAGTGCACTGCTTACCCTTCCTGAGGCGGCGGATGGTGGTCCAGAATTGCTTCGAAGCCGTCCGGAAGTCGTTTTCCATGGCTTCCCCGAACTCCTCCCATGTCCGAGTTTTTGCCTCTGCGATTGTGAAGCCGCACACCGCTTGGCCTGTCGGTACCTGTCCGCTGCCTCAGGAGTCCTATGAGCCAAAAGAACCCGATAGGACTCCTTCTTCAGCTTGACGGCATCCCTCACCGCCGGTGTCCACCAACGGGTTCTAGGATTAACGCCACGACAAGCACCAACTACCTTGCGGCCACAGCTCCAATCAGCCGCCTCGACAATAGAGGCGCGGAACATGGTCCATTCGGACTCAATGTCCAGCACCTCCCTCGTGACATGTTCAAAGTTCTTCCGGAGGTGGGAATTGAAACTCTCTCTGACAGGAGACTCTGCCAGACGTTCCCAGCAAACCCTCACAATGCGTTTGGGCCTGCCAGGTCTGTCCGGCATCCTCCCCCACCATCGCAGCCAACTCACCACCAGGTGGTGATCGGTAGAAAGCTCCGCCCCTCTCTTCACCCGAGTGTCCAAAACATGAGGCCGCAAATCCGATGACACAACTACAAAGTCGATCATGGAACTGCGGCCTAGGGTGTCCTGGTGCCAAGTGCACATATGGACACCCTTATGTTTGAACATGGTGTTCGTTATGGACAATCTGTGACGGGCACAAAAGTCCAATAACAAAACACCGCTCGGGTTCAGATCCGGGCAGCCATTCTTCCCAATCACGCCTCTCCAGGTTTCACTGTCGCTGCCAACATGAGCATTGAAGTCCCCCAGTAGAACGAGGGAATCACCCGGGGGAGCACTCTCAAGTACTCCCTCGAGTGAATCCAAAAAGGGTGGGTACTCTGAGCTGCGGTTTGGCGCGTAAGGGCAAACCACAGTCAGGACCCGTTCCCCCACCCGAAGGCGGAGGGAAGCTACCCTCTCGTCCACCGGGTTGAACTCCAATGTACAGGCTCTGAGCCGGGGGGAAACAAGAATTGCCACCCCAGCCCGTCGCCTCTCACTGCCGGCAACGCCAGAGTGGAAGAGAGTCCATCCCCTCTCGAGAGAACTGGTTCCAGAGCCCTTGCTGTGCGTCGAAGTGAGTCCGACTATATCTAGCCGGAACTTCTCCACCTCGCGCACTAGCTCAGGCTCCTTCCCCCCCAGCGAGGTGACGTTCCACGTCCCAAGAGCTAGCTTCTGTAGCCGAGGATCGGACCGCCAAGTGCCCTGCCTTCGGCTGCCGCCCAGCTCACATCGCACCCGACCTCTATGACCCCTGCTATGGGTGGTGAGCCCATTGGAGGGGGGACCCACGTTGCCTCTTCGGGCTGTACCCGGCCGGGCCCCATGGGGACAGGCCCGGCCACCAGGCGCTCGCCATCGTGCCCCACCTCCGGGCCTGGCTCCAGAGGGGGGCCCCGGTGACCCGCGTCCGGGCGAGGGAAATCTGGGTCCTTTGTTTTTATCTTTCATGGAGGTCTTCGAGCTGCTCTTTGTCTGGTCCCTCACCTAGGACCAGTTTGTCTTGGGAGACCCTACCAGGGGGCATAAAGCCCCCGGACAACATAGCTCCTAGGATCATTGGGACACGCAAACTCCTCTACCACGTTAAGGTGGCAGCTCAGAGAGGAGAATATAGGATTATATACTATATACTATAATAACATGACCCATTTAAAACCTTGTTGTCTACAATCTACATAACATAACGTGCAAAGCTCTTTGGGTAAATTTCTACCACATTAGGAGATATCCACTGACGTCACAAGTTGGAAAAACGTCACAAATTGGGCAAATTCCAAACGGCTTCTTTGGAGGAAGTATGAGGGAAGGCAAGATTGTTTAATACATTGTTGCGCCATGGTTTGATTTCACATTTTCGGGACGTATGCAGATTCAAACATTTATTAAAGTTTGGTCCCATTTGACTCGCCATACTGACCTTATATGCTTATGCCATTTGGTTGCTATGGTGACATGGTCACCAAAATAATCCATTCCAAATTACCCTTTGCATGTTTGCATCGTGTGGATTGGCCTCCAAAACATACAGTATGCAAATATTGTGAGACTGTACACAAATGTATTCAAATCATTACTTTTTATATTGACAGAGACACAAACACTGTAGAGCCAATATTTTCTAATGAGGTCATTTCAATGAAAAATGGCGTGTTTAGTATGTGTTGTAATATTGTTAACTTAACCATTATTACTAGGCAGGACAATAATTACTGCCTAATTACACAGCATTGAACTGCACACACTGACTTCCTGTTCGGTGTAACTCAGGCTTCAAAATAAAACCATGGCAGCGTAAACCTCGATTCTACCACGGCAACTAAAAAAATGCACACATTTTTTAATTCATTATTTTATACTTATGTCTCTGGACAAAGGGAAATAAACAATGGCTATTTTCTGTTACGTTAAGGAGCATCGGTATAATTTATCCATGTATTAAATATTTTGTAATAAATATGTACACAATATTGTGTTTGTCTTCATGATGTCTACACATCAGAAGATAAGAACCTTTCCTTCCCTTCCTTCCAGAAATCACTCATCCTGGGTCTGTAGGTTTTGGTGATGTCCAGTTCTGGTTTACTGAAGTACCATTTTTTCAGCAGTTGGTCCACCTGCTCCTGCTTTGTTATTCCATGAAGTCTCTCCTCCTCATTCTCGTCCCATTCCTCGGTCAAGTGAGGGATGACTTGTGGATGCGGGGGACAGATGTTCGAGTCCTCCCTCATGTCCTTGAAAAACTGTACGACACATTTTTGGGCAAAGTCCCGAGCATGTAGGACACAGGTTTCATCGAAGAGCTTCTGCTCAACGTCAAGGTAGTTGCTCCAGTATCGCGTCTGCAGGAAGGTGGCGTGGTCGTCCAAACAAGGCTTGATGAGGCGTCCTAGTGCTCCCAGTACAATCAGGAACAGGAGGACGGACCAGCCAACTGCCTTCACACATAATGCACTGTTGGTAACACTTTAAACATTCTGGAACCACGCATACACATTTACCATCAAAATGAACTTTTTATAATGCATATTTCACTGCTTCCCATATTATAATACACATGATACGCAATTTTCAATGTTTTTATGATAATAAACGTGTGTGTATATATAGAGCCTAGGGGTGTAACGGTACGTGTATTTGTATTGAACTGTTTCGGTACAGGGGTTTCTGTTCGGTTCGTAGGTGTACCGAACGAGTTTCCACACGAACATATTTAGTCTTAACAAGCTGCTCCGCTTCTTCTGCTTCAGTACTCTACACAGCACCCAGCATTGTCCTACCCACACAACCATCTGATTGGTTACACACAGAGTGGTAACAGCCAATCAGCAGTGCGTATTCAGAGCGGTAACAGCCAATCAGCAATGTGTATCCAGAGCGCATGGAGTCAGTGCTTCTGCGGTGAGGTTAGCAGATAGGTGTTTAGCAGGTAAGCATCAGGCAGCGGACTCTCCCCAAATTATAATAAACACCTCCCAGTCAACTACTAGTAACATCACTATGAGCCCGTTGACGTTCTAGAAACAAACGGCAGCTCAGCTCGCTCGCAATCCTGGCTTGAGGTGAAGGCTAATTAGCTTTTAGCGTAACGTTAGCTCTTTTTGCGGTGTGTGTGTGTGTGTGTGTGTGTGTGCGTGTGCGTGTGTGTGTGTGTTACGGACAGCAAAGCCCTGTCTGTCTGTTATTTCACTTGACCTTTTTCTGTGTTGATTGAGCTGTGTTGAAGCAGCAAAAAAGGACATTATGTTAAATGAAGAGTTTCTGTCTCTGACAGTTGATATAATAATGTAACTGCATCATTAAGCCTACATGAACTCCATGGTGTTCAGGGATGAATAGTCTCTCCTATTGCTATTGTACTATTTTTTCAGCTATAGTTACATTAATCATTAGTAATGGAGCAGCCTAGTTTTGAATGGCAGGGTCCCTGCTATCACATGTTGACAAAAATATAACATTTACATTATAAAAATCAACTACAGGCTTCCCAAATGCTGTAATAAATTAAGCATGATGAGTTGACTTGAAACTGTTTAATGTTGCACTTTTTATATGTAGAAGAAAAGTTTTGTCATTTTATTTAATCTGAGCAACAACTTGAGGCAGTTTAATGTTGATTAACGTGGGCAGAATTATTATAGTATTCCCAATGTTAAAAGGATAAAGCCATTGTTTACAAATTAAGTAAATAAATAACCAAAAAATTTATATTTTGTTGTTTTCTTACTGTACCGAAAATGAACCGAACCGTGACCTATAAACCGAAGTACGTACCGAACCGAAATGTTTGTGTACCGTTACACCCCTAATACACACACATATAGATATATATATATACACGCATATACATATATACATATATATACACATACATATATACATATATATACACATACATATATACACTTATACACATATATAGACACATACATATATATATATATATATATATATATATATATATATATATATATATATATATACATATAAATACTAAATATATATATAAATGATAAATGATAAATGGGTTGTACTTGTATAGCGCTTTTCTACCTTCAAGGTACTCATAGCGCTTTGACACTACTTCCACATTTACCCATTCACACACACATTCACACACTGATGGAGGGAGCTGCCATGCAAGGCGCTAACCAGCACCCATCAGGAGCAAGGGTGAAGTGTCTTGCTCAGGACACAACGGACATGACGAGGTTGGTACTAGGTGGGGATTGAACCAGGGACCCTCGGGTTGCGCACGGCCATTCTCCCACTGCGCCACGCCGTATGTATGTACATATTGTGTTTGAATGATGAATTTTGCATTATTCGCACACAATTTCTCATAAAGGTGATAAAAGTTTTGTGTGTGCATCGTAGCTGTGTCAATTACCTGCGAATAGCAGCGAACATAACGAGAAACTGCTTTGCGGAAGGAGCTATTTCTGAAGAGGACGTCCTCTTTGCATGGAACTTTGGCCAATATTTTGATGGCATCCAGTCCGGTGATGTTGGGAAAACCTGAGTGAAAAACCTTTAATGTTGACGTGCACTAAAATAGTCAGATTCTCCAAATAATTCCATGTACTAAATAAGCATCCTACAACCCGTGGAAACACCTTAATCTGATCGTTTTAGGTTTTTTAAAAGTTGGACTAACACACCTGGATTGTGCGATTGAAAACCGGATCTCTCGAGGGAGTGTGTGCCGCCGCAGGGTACCCTTCGTATCACGCGTGCACCAGTCTCAACGCACGGGATATAACCCGTAAGCAGATCCCGTTCAATAAAAACAAAGGCAACAATTGGAATAAAGACGAGATATTTGCTTCACAAATCAAAAGAACGTAACATTTTGAAGTGTATCGATTGGATAAAAAATGAAACCGAGATTTATTTAAAAAGGTAGCGAAGGAAATGTGCGCTACCAGCTTCATTCGAACTCCCGACGAGTGAGCCGTAAGATAATGAAAAAGGAATATTACAAGGCAAAGAAGAAAGCGTACGCAAACCTTATCACGCTGTAATTATAACGCACTCCAAACTGGTTAGCAGCAACTCTGTATTCCAGACAACTGGCAAGCTTGTACACAACAAATAGCAAGTTTGAAGTTATCAACCTCCATCTGAAGCGGGCACGAACAGTCTTTTCCTTTTAACTTAAAACCCCTTCCATCAAATCTGAGACATTCCAAAGTTTTCTTTCCATTCTGTCCAAAAAATCCTTCAAAACAACTCTCTGAGTCACTTCCACTAGTCTTTGTTTTGGACCTGTGTTCTCCAATCCAGCAACTCCGAGAACTCTTTGGTATTAATATTATTATCATAGTAGTGTCATGTTCGTAGCACAATCTAAAATAATTTCTTGATGCAGTCTGCTATTTAACATCAGCATAGCCATTAGAGACGTAATATTTGTCATCTGTGCCAATTTTACAGCAGACATCAAGCACAACAAGAAAGAGGCTTCAGTGGTAAAAATATCTTGTTTTGGTGTGACGGCAACCAAGAAAAGCAACTCATTTGTCTGCGCTAAAAAGGAATGACCAATGTCGCATTACAGAGAGTGCATGGACACTGGGACTTCACATGTGGGTGTACAAATACAAAAACATTTGCTAATTGAGAAATCGGACTAACTTAGAGCATGGGAATGTAGTGTGTATAATTTTTACACCCAGGTTGTGATGTATGTGAAAGCTGACGCTTCCAAAACTCTCGTTGGTGATTTGAGGTCGTTTGATGGGGGTAGAAGAAGAGAATGCTGCATGTTAATACTGTAGCTAACTAAAAAAAGTCAACAGAACTTTCCACAAGTCTTACTCCATTGGTTCTTGTGGTTATGTAATCATTACGATACCACATGTAAAAGAACATTATGGTAAATTCCCCGTGTGTGGACTATGGACATTATAGAAGTTTGCATTACCTGAAAAGAGTGCCGGATCGACACTCACACTGAAGGCACAGATGAATATTTTTCCGTCCAACAAAGTAACTAAGATCCACACCATTGGCGCAAGAAGGGCACGCTGGACCATGGCTGAGAATAAATATCTATCGAAACACATATAAACAAAAAATATTATTAAACATGTTTATAAACAATATTAACAAACGTGATCTTCTTTTAAATTCAATATAAATATATATATATATATATATATATATATATATATATATATATATATATATATATATATATATATGTCTTAATAAGGTTATCCAAAAATAGTGCTCGATACCGTAGTAGAGCGCAATATATGTATGTGTGGGAAAAAAATCACAAGACTACTTCATCTCTACAGGCCTGTTTCATGAGGGGGTTCCCTCAAATCGAGGGAACCCCCTCATGAAACAGGCCTGTAGAGATGAAGTAGTCTTGTGATTTTTTTCCCACACATACATATATTGCGCTCTACTACAGGCCTGTTTCATGAGGGGGTTCCCTCAATCGAGGGAACCCCCTCATGAAACAGGCCTGTAGAGATGAAGTAGTCTTGTGATTTTTTTCCCACACATACATATATATATATATATATATATATATATATATATATATATATATATATATATATATATATATATATATTAGGGGTGTAACGGTACACAAAAATTTCGGTTCGGTACGTACCTCGGTTTAGAGGTCACGGTTCGGTTCATTTTCGGTACAGTAAGAAAACAACAAAATATAAATGTTTTGGTTATTTATTTACCAAATTTGTAAACAACGATTTTATCCTTTTAACATTTGTAAAACTATAATAATTCTGCCCACGTTAATCAACATTAAACTGCAAGTTGTTGCTCAGATTAAATAAAATGACAAAACTTTTCTTCTACATATAAAAAGTGCAACATAAAACAGTTTCAAGTCAACTCATAATGCTTAATTTATTACAGCATTTGGGAAGCTTGTAGTTGATTTTTATTATGTAAATGTTATATTTTTATCAACATGTGATAGCAGGGACCATGACATTCAAAACTAGGCTGCTGCATTACTAATGATTAATGTAACTAGGGCTGCAAAAACTAATCGATTAAATCAATTATAATCGATTAGAAAAATAGTTGGCAATTAATTTAGTCATCGATTCGTTGGATCTATGCTATGCGCATGCGCATAGGCAATTTTTATTTATTTTTTTAATAATTGTATTTTTTTTTATTTTTTTTAATAAACCTTTATTTATAAACTGCAACATGTACAAACAGCTGAGAAACAGTAATCAAAATAAGTATGGTGCCAGTATGCTGTTTTTTCTTCAATAAAATACTGGAAAGGATATAAATGTAGTTTGTCTCTTTTATCCGATTATTAATCGATTAATCGAAGTAATAATCGGCAGATTAATCGATTATCAAATTAATCGTTAGTTGCAGCCCTAAATGTAACTATAGCTGAAAAAGTGGTACAATATTCATCCCTGAACACCATGGAGTTCATGTAGACTTAATGATGCAGTTACATTATTATATCAACTATCAGAGAAAGAAACTCTTCATTTGACATAATGTCCTTTTTTGCTGCTTCAACACAGCTCAATCAACACCGAAAAAGGTCAAGTGAAATAACAGACAAACAGGGCTTTGCTGTCCGTAACACACACACACACACACACACACACACACACACACACACACACACACACACACACACAGCAAAATGAGCTAACATTACGCTAAAAGCGAATTAGCCTTCTCCTCAAGCCAGGACTGCGAGCGAGCTGAGCTGCTTTTATATTTCTAGAAGGTCAACGGGCTCATAGTAATGTTACTAGTAGTCGACTGGGAGGTGTTTATTATTATTTGGGGAGAGTCCGCTGCCTGATGCTTACCTGCTAAACGCTAAGCACTGACTACATGCGCTCTGAATACGCACTGCTGATTGGCTGTTACCGCTCTGTTTGTAACAAATCAGATGGTTGTGTGGGTGGGACAATGCTGGGTGCTGTGTAGAGCACTGACAGAGACAGAGGCAGAAGGAAGCGGAGGCGGCTACTTAATATGTTCGTATGGAAACTCGTTCGGTACACCTCCGAACCGAACCGAAACCCCCGTACCGAAACGGTTCAATACAAATACCCGTACTGTTACACCCCTAATATATATATATATATATATATATATATACAAACCCCGTTTCCATATGAGTTGGGAAATTGTGTTAGATGTAAATATAAACAGAATACAATGATTTGCAAATAATTTTCAACCCATATTCAGTTGAATATGCTACAAAGACAACATATTTGATGTTCAAACTGATAAACTTTTTTTTTTTTGCAAATAATCATTAACTTTAGAATTTGATGCCAGCAACACGTGACAAAGAAGTTGGGAAAGGGGGCAATAAATATTGATAAAGTTGAGGAATGCTCATCAAACACTTATTTGGAACATCCCACAGGTGAACAGGCAAATTGGGAACATGTGGGTGCCATGATTGGGTATAAAAGTAGATTCCATGAAATGCTCAGTCATTCACAAACAAGGATGGGGCGAGGGTCACCACTTTGTCAACAAATGTGTGAGCAAATTGTTGATTAGTTTAAGAAAAACCTTTTTCAACCAGCTATTGCAAGGATTTTAGGGATTTCACCATCTACGGTCCGTAATATCATCAAAGGCTTCAGAGAATCTGGAGAAATCACTGCACGTAAGCAGCTAAGCCCGTGACCTTCGATCCCTCAGGCTGTACTGCATCAACAAGCGACATCAGTGTGTAAAGGATATCACCACATGGGCTCAGGAACACTTCAGAAACCCACTGTCAGTAACTACAGTTGGTCGCTACATCTGTAAGTGCAAGTTAAAACTCTCCTATGCAAGGCAAAAACCATTTATCAACAACACCCAGAAACGCCGTCGGCTTCGCTGGGCCCGAGCTCATCTAAGATGGACTGATACAAAGTGGAAAAGTGTTCTGTGGTCTGATGAGTCCACATTTCAAATTGTTTTTGGAAACGGTGGACGTTATTGTTATAGGAGCAAAGTTGAACAGCCAGCATCTGTGATGGTATGGGGGTGTAATAGTGCCCAAGACATGGGTAACTTACACATCTGTGAAGGCGCCATTAATGCTGAAAGGTACGTACAGGTTTTGGAGCAACATATGTTGCCATCCAAGCAACGTTACCATGGACGCCCCTGCTTATTTCAGCAAGACAATGCCAAGCCACGTGTTACATCAACGTGGCTTCATAGTAAAAGGGTGCGGGTACTAGACTGGCCTGCCTGTAGTCCAGACCTGTCTCCCATTGAAAATGTGTGGCGCATTATGAAGCCTAAAATACCACAACGGAGACCCCCGGACTGTTGAACAACTTAAGCTGTACATCAAGCAAGAATGGGAAATAATTCCATCTGAGAAGCTTAAAAAATGTGTCTCCTCAGTTCCCAAACGTTTACTAAGTGTTGTTAAGAGGAAAGGCCATGTAACACAGTGGTGAACATGCCCTTTCCCAACTACTTTGGCACGTGTTGCAGCCATGAAATTCTAAGTTAATTATTATTTGCAAAAAAAAAAAAAAGTTTATGAGTTTGAACATCAAATATCTTGTCTTTGTAGTGCATTCAATTGAATATGGGTGTCAAGTCTTGGTCCTGAGTGTTAGCTTTTCCGGGATGCAACGGAAAGTTGGCTCGGGCGAGACGGGAATGTGAGTACATTTTTTTATTGAAACACTAGAACTACAAAAAAGGATCAAACAAAAGCGCGCACAGTGGCGGAGAATAAACTATGAAACCAAAAGACTATAGCAAAAAAGTACAAATGAAAAGCATGCACAGTGGCGGAGAATAAACTATGAAAAACAAAAAGACTATAAACATGGAACAAAAACTTACTTTGACAAGGGACATGAAGCAGGATCTTAGAGGATGAAGAGAGTACATAAGCATAAATGTGGGGAGGTCGTCAGAACGACAAACTGAAAAGAATGAACTTAAATACTATGGACATGATTAGTGAAAGCGGTGCGTGACTCAAAACGTGAAACAGGTGCGTGACGTGACAGGTGAAAACTAATGGTTGCTATGGTGACAAAACAAAAGTGCACAAAAAGTCCAAAACGAACATGACCAAAACAAAAACATGATCACCCAGACATGACATAGCCCCTCCCTTAAGGACAGATACCAGATGTCCAAACAGAAAAAAAAATTAACAATAGTCATGGGAGGGCGGGAGGGGGACATGGCGGTGGGTCGCCAGCCCAAGTGGCCCCGAATCCACCGAGGCAAAGTCAAGTGGCGGCGGCGAGTGGCGGCGGCGAGTGGAACGCCGCTGCAGCAGGCGAGGCGGGCGCCCAGGGATTGGCCACATTCGTGGCCGACTGGGAGGTGGGCGCACTTGGCGTGGCGGACGACCAGGTAGCGGCCATATCCGTAGCCGACGAGGAAGCGGCGCGTCGTCATCGTGGCAGGCGTGGCTTGGCGTGGTGAGTCAGGCGGCGAAGCTCGGCGTGGGTCTTGGTCTTGGTCTTGGCGTGGGTCTTGGTCTTGGCATGGCGGGTCTTGGTCTTGGTCTTGGTCTTGGCATGGCGGGTCTTGGTCTTGGCGCGGGTCTTGGTCTTGGCATGGCGGGTCTTGCTCTTGGCATGGCGGGTCTTGTTCTTGGCATGGCGGGTCTTGGTCTTGGCATGACGGGTCTTGGTCTTGGCATGGCGGGTCTTGGTCTTGGCATGGCGGGTCTTGGTCTTGGCGTGGAGGGTCTTGGTCTTGGTCTTGGCGTGGAGGGTCTTGGTCTTGGTCTTGGCATGGCGGGTCTTGGTCTTGGCATGGCGGGTCTTGGTCTTGGCGTGGAGGGTCTTGGTCTTGGTCTTGGCGTGGAGGGTCTTGGTCTTGGCGTGGAGGGTCTTGGTCTTGGTGTGGAGGGTCTTGGTCTTGGTGTGGAGGGTCTTGGTCTTGGTCTTGGCGTGGAGGGTCTTGGTCTTGGTCTTGGCGTGGAGGGCCTAGGTCTTGGTCTTGGTGTGGAGGGTCTTGGTCTTGGTCTTGGCGTGGAGGGTCTTGGTCTTGGTCTTGGCGTGGAGGGTCTTGGTCTTGGACTTGGCGTGGAGGGTCTTGGTCTTGGACTTGGCGTGGAGGGTCTTGGTCTTGGACTTGGCGTGGAGGGTCTTTGTCTTGGACTTGGCGTGGAGGGTCTTGGTCTTGGACTTGGCGTGGAGGGTCTTGGTCTTGGCTTGGCAGTGCTTGGTCTTGGCTTGGCAGTGCTTGGCGGCGTGGAGCTGGTACCGGAGCTTGGCATGATGCGGCTAGGCGTGGTGCGGGTACTGGAGTCTGCCGTGGAACTTGGCGTGGTGGAGCTGATGCTAGCCTTGGTGCGGCAACAGGTGCAGCAACAGGTGCTAGCCGTGGTGCAGCGACAGGTACTAGCCGAGGTGCAGCGACAGGTGCTAGCCGTGGAGCTGCGACAGGTGCTAGCCGTGGAGCTGCGACAGGTGCTAGCCGTGGAGCTAGCCTTGGAGCAGGTGGAGGTGGCCTAGCTGGGGGTTGCGGCTTGGCAGGTCGGAAGACTGGTGAGGGCGGTCGTGCTGGAGGCTGTGGCTTGACAGGTCGGAAGAC